>NC_041384.1:561845117-561849639 GCF_002162155.2 Triticum dicoccoides | reverse complement strand
CCGGAACAGCACCCCGACCCCGACACGGCACCCCGACACTGACATGACACCCCGACCCCCGACACCTCCCAAAAAGGTGTTCTTTGGCCTTGCAGAGGCCAACGGGGTCATATATTTGTGAATTATTAGTTAGGTCATATATTTTTCGATTTTTTTATGAAAAACATCATATCTAATTGTGTTGATCGGGTAGTTTTAAATGTGCAGTTATTTCATCGCTGCGAGGTTTGGTGTTCGATGACCTCGCCGTGCGTTTGATGAGCTCTGCCCCTTCGTTCGTGGGTGAGCACAAATGACATGTCCTCCTCCCCCATTAATTATTTGATCTATTCTGATGAAACTTGATAGCTAGCTATATATGTGTCTCGAATCATCAGTATGCGTAACCAATATGTGTCCCCCGTTCGAAAGCGTCATAGTTATAAATATGCATGCATTTGCATATTTATAACCTTGATTCTTTCGAATTGTCCAATGCTATCCATGGACAGCCCGAGTATGTGTACATTGGGTTTGTTTTCCCATATGCTTTGCTCCAGATCCGACGCATAAATTTCGTCAGTGCCTCCCCTGTTGTTCTCCGGGTACACATCCTCTCTGTTTATTGCAGAGACGTGTATCAGGAGAACAGCGGGGAGGTGCTGCCGAAATTTTGCGTCGGATCCGGAGCATAGCATGGGAAAATGAACCCAATCTACACATACACGGGTGGGATTAGGACCTATCATTACCTATTAGAGTGTAGGTTGCATGGACGTAATAAAATTGACAAAGTAGATCAACTGATGAATATATACATGGTGAATTACATATATAATTGTTGTGTGTCCAGTAGCTCTAAAAGTCAAGATGAGTGACTGTGTGTGGATGTATACCGGTCACACTTGTCAGAACAATTGGAGCACTGAATGGTTCACAAAAACCAAGGGGTTTGTGCAAGCCGCATTTGCAAATGGCCAGAAGAAAACCTGGTGCCCCTGTTTCCAGTGCGGCAATTGGGAAAAGAAGACAGAGGCTGAAATGGGCAAACACCTGCAGAAGAGTGGTTTTACGCCCGATTATACGGTGTGGGCATTTCATGGTGAGTCTGCCCAACGTGACCGAGCTGAGGTGGATCGTCGTCGCACCGACGAGCATGGTACCGGGATGGAAAACATGGTGCAAGACTATGATGATGCTCGGGATCCGGACGAGGAGATGGAGGAATCTGCAAAGGCCTTCAATGAAATGTTGGAGTCTTCAAAACGTCCGCTCCACGAGCACACTGAGCTTTGTCAGTTGGATGCCATCTCACAAGTAATGGCTCTGAAGGCTCAGTTCAACTTGGGCAGAGAATGCTATGACGCAATTATGACAGTATTTGGACGCTTTCTACCCAAAGGCCATGTAATGCCTGCAAACATGTACCAGTCGGACAAAATCCTCCGTGCACTGAAGATGCCCTATGAGAAGATACATGCCTGTGAGAAAGGATGTGCCTTATTTAGGCTTGACTATGCGGACTTGAACTATTGTCCCATTTGCAAGTCTTCCAGGTATATTGTGGTAGATAACGGTATGGGTGAGAAGACACAGACCAAAATCCCCGTTAGTGTTCTTCGGTATATGCCAATCGTACCAAGACTTCAATGTCTTTTCATGGTCGAAGAGACGGCCAGACAGATGACATGGCACAAAACAGGCAAAAGACCGAACTAGATGCAGATGGGAATCTGATGATGGTACACACATCGGATGGTGTTGCGTGGAAAAAGTTTGATGAATTACATGCTGACAAAGCGGCAGATCCGAGGCATCCTCGAGTCGGCATCAACACGGATGGGTTCAGTGTGTTGGTATGACGGCAACCCAATATAGTTGTTGGCCCGTATTTGTCTTTCCACTCAATCTCCTCCCGGACAGATTATGCAAAGAAAGAACATTTTCCTGACGTTGATAATTCCAGGGCCCAACTATCTGGGGAAAAATATGAATGTGTACATGTAGCCGCTTAAGGACGAATTGCAAGAAGCCTAGGATGATGGGTTCAAGACATACGACACCTTTAGCAAACGGAACTTCATAATGCGTGTCTGGTACATGTACTCTACGCATGACTTGCCGGTGTATGCGCTATTCGTTGGCTGGTGTGTGCATGGAAGGTTCCCGTGCCCCACATGCAAGGGAGCTCTTGAGTTTCGTTGGCTTCAGGCTGGTCGCAAGTTGGCTTGTACTTACTTCCTTCATTTAGTAATTCATAGCCGTAGCGCTCAAGTTTTTATTTGCTAACTTAGGCCCCTCCGAGATGGTGTGCGGATCGGATGGATTGTTGGGAGGTGTTGGTCAATGCGTGGTGCTCAAAAGAATGGCTGGCCACCCACAAAGAGGCCAAGGACAAACGTGCCCAAATGGAAGGTGTGCCACACCACTAAGGCAGCTCCAACTTATTTCAGTACGGGCGGAACTGGGTATGTGGTTTGCTTCATGATTCATGCAATTCATTCATCATGCTAGCTTTAGCCCTTTAATTACTAATTTACTTTGTTTCTCTCTTTCAGGCACGCTACAATAAGGCGGATAAGGTGCCAGAGGTGTACGACCTGTATGCCATGGCCCACACTGGCCCTTACAAGAAAGTCAAGGCATTCTCTGCGTCTGACCTCGATGATCCAAAGAACTTCACCAACATCTCTTCCCACGACAAGCTCGTGCAATATAGAGATCAGGGGAAGGCGAGGAAAGGGGAGGACTTTAACCCGAGCCAGGGTCCCATTGATACAGAGCTGCTGATGATATCTGGTGGTGGGAGGTCCCATGGCTCCATAGCCATGGGAGATGGACTTATCTGTTGTCCTAGCACTCTCACGGAGATCAAGGCGCGCCAGTCGAGCTCCGCTCCTGAGATAAGGCCTTGTGAACGGCCAGTCCAACTCGCCTTCAAGGTTAGTTATACGTACTCAGCTATCTTTCTCCATTACATTGTGTGCGCTTCCATCAATGATTACAAATGGTCATGTGAGTGGTGTTGCAGGCTACTATACAGAGTGAGAGAGATAGAACGGAGAAACTTTTGGCGGAGGCGGCGGAGAGGCAGCAGGAGTTGGAGGAGAGGACGACAAAGATGTTGGAGGAGGAGAGGGCACGGAATGACATGCAGGCAAGGGCCATGTACGAGCTCCTTGTGGTAAGTTTCTTCTGCAGATTACTTGCTAGTCTTAACATTTGAGTCTCATTACCAACTAGTATGACTCTGTTGTGAAAACCAAATGTGCAGTCTGTGTGCGAGAAGTCCGGTCAGACCGCTCCGCCGACGCCAATGATTGCTCCTGGGAGCACGGTGAGTTTAATTTGAATGGACATTACTTGATAGTCTTAACATTTGAGTGTCATAATGCTAACGAGACATTGGAAATGATCTTTCGTGCAGCTTAACTCCAGAAACGCATCGCACGATCCTTCTCCAGCTACCGGCGCGAGCCAGCCCGCTCCTACACCTCCGTGATCACGGTAAGTTTCTCTAGTGTTTTGCTTAACAAATGCATAAAGACCTAGACTTAGCTTTATTTCCTCCAATGTGCTTACCATAATGACCTAGAGTTAGCTTCTTTTCCTCCAAAATGACTTAATAAGCTTACTGACCTCATAAACCATCCATTTTACCTAAGTTAGCTCTAAAACAATATGTACTTAGCTTACTTATGTCAAAAATTTCATAATTAACTTAGTTAGCTCATAAATGATCCATTTTACCTAAGTTAGCTCTAAAATGACTCATTTTACCTTAGTTAGCTTATAAGTGATCCAATTTATCCAAGTTAGCTCTAAAATGACCCATTTTACGTAGATTAGCTCCTAAATGATCCATTTTACCTACGTTAGCTTTAAAATGACCCATTTCACCTAGGTTAGCTCCAAAATGACCCATTTCACCTAGGTTAGCTCCAAAATGACCTATCTTACCTAGGTTAGCTTATAAATGATCATGTTTATCCAAGTTAGCTCTAAAACGACCCAATTTACCTAGAGTAGCTCCTAAACGATCCATTTCACCTAAGTTAGCTAAAAACGATCCATTTCACCTAAATTAGCTCTTAAATGATCCATTTCACCTAAGTTAGCTCAAAAATGATCCATTTCACCTAAGTTAGCTCAAAAACGTGGCATTTCACCCTAGTTAGCTCATAAACGACCCATTTCAACTAAGTTAGCTCATAAATGATCCATTTCACCTAAGTTAGCTAAAAAGCGATCCATTTCACCTTAGTTAGCTCAAAAACAATCCATTTCACCTTAGTTAGCTCATAAACGACCCATTTCAACTAAGTTAGCTCATAAATGATCCATTTCACCTAAGTTGGCTCATAAATGATCCATTTCACCTAAGTTAGCTCAAAAATGATCCATTTCACCTTAGTTATCTCAAAAACGATCCATTTCACCTTAGTTAGCTCAAAAACGATCCATTTCACCTTAGTTAGCTTAAAAACGATCCATTTCACCTTAGTTAGCTCAAAAACGATGCCCTTCACCTTAGTTAGCTCAT
>NC_041384.1:561813368-561845104 GCF_002162155.2 Triticum dicoccoides | reverse complement strand
CATTTCACCTAAGTTAGCTAAAAAGCGATCCATTTCACCTTAGTTAGCTCAAAAACAATCCATTTCACCTTAGTTAGCTCATAAACGACCCATTTCAACTAAGTTAGCTCATAAATGATCCATTTCACCTAAGTTAGCTCATAAATGATCCATTTCACCTAAGTTAGCTCAAAAATGATCCATTTCACCTTAGTTATCTCAAAAACGATCCATTTCACCTTAGTTAGCTCAAAAACGATCCATTTCACCTTAGTTAGCTTAAAAACGATCCATTTCACCTTAGTTAGCTCAAAAACGATGCCCTTCACCTTAGTTAGCTCATAAACGACCCATTTCAACTAAGTTAGCTCATAAATGATCCATTTCAACTAAGTTAGCTCATAAACAACCCATTTCAACTTAGTTAGCTCATATATGATCCATTTCACCTAAGTTAGCTCATAAATGACATATACTTCTTGTTCTAGTCTTCTTCTTGTTCTATTCACCTATTTCTAACTTTCTTATTTACCATTTTGCAGATTTCACTCACTTCATGGAAGCTAGCTTGCTATGATGGAGTGCTTGCTTTTTCTTTGCTAAAACTTTGCATTGTATCTAGCTTGCTATGATAGAACTTGCTATGTTGATGAAACTTTGCTATGTAATATGTATATGGAACAATGTGTATGGATGGAACTTGATGGAACTTGCTATGTTGATGAAACTTTGCTATGTAATATGTATATGGAATTATGTGCTAGATATGTGATATGTTTGTTGTTAAATATATCTATATATGTCATATATATTTGCTGTGAAAATTGTTGGATTAAAAAAACAGAAAAAAGAGACAATATGCAGGCTCTTTGCCGTCTGCCACCGACGGCAAAGAGGCCACATGGCAGGCAACTGTGCTTCCTGGGAGGCTGACCAATTTGGTCAGTTTGCCTACAGTGGCTGACGGCAAAGGCTTTGCCGTCGGCAGCGGACAGCAAAGAGTAAAAACTTTGCCTATAGTGGCGGACGACAAAGGCCTGCCATGTAGTGACGTCGGCTGACATCATTCGGCGGACGGCAATGGCCTTCCGAAGTTTGCCGTCAGCGGTGGACGGCAAAGGTCTGCCGTTAACCACCTAACGGAGTAACAACGCATTTATTGCCGTCTGCACTCTTTGCCGTCCGCTGTTGATGGCAAAGGCCCCTTTGCCGTCAGCCGCCCGAAGCAGACGGCAAAGTAGCTCTTTGCCGAACCTTACTTTGTTGTCCCCTTTTGCCATCCACGGCAGACGGCAAAGACCTTTGCCGTCAGCCATGGAAGATGGCAAAGTAGCTGATTCCTGTAGTGATCTGCACGGTTCAATGGCACCTGCAAGCTGGTTTTGGAAGTATCTGTGAGTCACGGGGACTCAGCAATCTCACACCCTCACGATCAAGACTATTTAAGCTTATAGGAAGGGTAAAAGGTATGAGGTGGAGCTGCAGCAAGCGACTAGCATATTTGGTGGCTAACATATACGCAAAAGAGAGCAAGAAGAGAAGGCAAAGCACGTACGAGAAATCTATGATCAAGAAGTGATCCTAGAACAACCTACGTCAAGCATTACTCCAACACCGTGTTCACTTCCCGGACTCCGCCGGCTAGACGAGTCCGGTGCAGCGATATGTAATTGATACAGGTTTGATGGCTATACCCCTATAACAATACAAGGGGCTCAACGCGCGTAAACAAGTCGCAATTAGGCTCAACTTTACTCATCTTGAACTGTACATGGTTTATTTAGTATAACCTACCTTTTGCACGACAACTTTTCAACTAAGTTCCTCTCTTTTTCAGATGATCATCGTGCTACACCCGTCCAGGATACGGCACAACGGAGACACAGGCGCAGACGTGCAGCAGGGACCCGTTCCAAGGATTCTTTTTAGATTAAGAACCTGCATAAACTTTTTTTACTGTCTCTTGTCGATACACATCCCCTGGATTCTCAGTACAACTGAGAAGGATGCTGACGTATTGGCATGTGGCCACGTCAGAATATTGCATGTACCTAGACACCAGGGGCTTATTACAAAGGGCACTGTTTAGCCCGGTTTACATCATAAAGACCGAATACCTTAGGGAGTGTTCGGCGTCGCGAGTTTGGCCTTATATGCATCAGCTCCGAATCATGTCTTTGGTCAAATGTTGGGTTTTCCCGGCTCCTGTGTTTTGCTTCCTTACGTTCCGCTCTATCAGCTAGGGCGGCACCAGGAGAACTACTGCGATTGTGCCCTGGTTCATCCGGACGAGCACCTCAGTAGAGAAAGCTGAAAATTGACTGTCATGATATAGCGCGAGACTGGTCAACCACTCGATGACCTAGCGGAATCTTTGGATTCCTCCGCCTTAACGAAGGGCCGTTTCCCGGCCAGGCATGTATGCGCCCCGAATTCGGAGGAGCGCGGAGCCACCAGGGGCTATATAGTAGCCCCACTGTCAAACTCCTCTGGCTAAGTGAAAGTGTTAAAGCATTATAGTCTGATTGCCTAGTTTGTTGTGCTATCACCTCCTTAATGGACCAAGACGTTGGATCAAGTGTGAACATGCGTCTTCTGCGAACACCCCCGCATTATGTGCGTGGGGGCTGAAGCCGACGACTGCCATCTTTCAGGTTATATACATATATACATAAACGGCCGCACAGGAGGCATCATAGTACTTTCAGGCAAAAGTATAAATACAGCCTTGATAAACTCAATAAAACATTGTTTTTACAATGGGAATACATGTCACTCAAACATAATATTCTTCAAGCATTGAGCCTCTATCGAATGAGCGCCTTCAAGAACTTCTTCAAAGTAGTGCTCGGCAGCCACTCGGCCTATGGCCGAACCCTGTGCCGCAACAGTGGTGGCATCCATCTCTGCCCAGTATGTTTTGACACGGGCAAGGGCCATCCGCGAGCCTTCTATACACGCCGACCTCTTTACAACATCGATGTATGGCACAGCACTAAGGAATTGTTACACTAAGCTAAAGTAGCTATTCGGCCTTGGCCCTCTCGGCCATAGATGATCCACAACGGACCTCATGGCAAGTCCGGATAATCTATGGAGCTCGGCCCACTCGGCCATTTGCTCATTCAATAACAGTGGACGGGCTGGAGCATGCAACTGTGACCAAAATAGTTTTTCCACTTCGTGATCTTTCCGATCCTTGAAGTACTCGGCCGCATCAGCAGCACTTGCAGCCAAATCCACATAGGAATCCGCAGAACTCCATAGCCAGTCCAGAGGCGCATACTTCGGATCCCCAAACTTAGTCTGCAACAAGAAGGGCTTCCCCGATACAATATCCGCAGCTTGATGCAGCTCCTCCTTCGTCGCTCTAATTTTGGAGCGGGCTTCCTTGGCAGCCACCCGGCCTTTTCCAGGTCCGTCGCCTTCGCCTGGTTTTCTTCTTCAAGAAGCTGGTAACGGTCAGCATCATCTTTTAACTCTACAGCCATCTTGGCTATTTTTTCTTTGCTCTCGCAATGCGCGGCCTGTTCGGCCCTTAACTCTTCGGCCGCCTTCAAAGCGGCCGCATTGCTACTCCTTGCTTGCTCCTTGGCTCGGGCAAGCTCTGCCCGAAGGGTCTCCACGGTGGCAGCTCCATCTGCAGTCACTACATATTAAAGATACTGGCATCATGCTGCTCTTATTATGTGACAATCACCAGAAAAATCACCTACCCTGTGCCTCGTCAAGCCACTTGTTAACAAGTGCGATGTCGGCATCTGCCGCATCTAGTTGCCGCCTTAGTTCGGCAAACCCATGAGTCCGGCTAGCCACCGGAGCTTCAACCACCTGCACATAAAGGCGGTCTGGTTATTACCTAGGACTATGATCCTCTATTTGCCGCCGTTTTTGACGACAACCAGAGTCTCAGGGGCTACTATCTACACAGGGCACATCTAAAAATGTCCGGTACTGTCAAAAATGTACATCATTTCACGTACCTCAAAACCCGTCAGTAGACTCATAAAGGCTTTGTGCAACCCGCTTTCGGCGGATGAAATCCTTTCAATCACCGTACCCATCAACGTGTGGTGCTCTTCTGAGATAGCCGCTTGCTCCAGCAGATCCCTCAATACGTCCGACCGCACACCAGACGGTGCCGGACTCTTTTGATTGCTCTCTTCAAGAGCCGGATACTGAGGACTTCGGGTGGCCATAGGATTGCCTTCAGGCCTTGCCGGATCAGGAGAAACCCTCCGCGATGACACCTCGGGGTCGCCCGCCTCATGAGGCGGTATGGCAGGAGGAGGTGTTTCGCTCTCCATCATCTGTGGAAGAAGATCCCCTGAAGACGAGCTCTGCGGAGAAGGGCTAAGATCCGAACTGCAAGATAAATGCTTCGGTTATTTTCCTCAGAGGTAAAGCGAAATATTTTCATTATTAATTACCCTTTTACTTACAGCTCAGTGGAGGGATGATCCCCTTGAGGGCATAGTGCGGCCAGGGTATCCCCCAGGGCAGGACCCTCCGGCGGAGATTTCTTCACCCATTTAGAGACCATTGTCTCCGGGTCCTCAGAGGCAGTTCTCTTCCTTCACTGGGGAGAGGAAATTTCAGTTCCTCCTGCCTGGCTAACCTCCTTCACGGAGGCGCTAGCCTCCTTGTTCCCCCCTTTATCCTCTCCTCAAGGCGCTTGATAAGGCGCGATCTCCAGCATCCTGGTTAGCACGGGATTTGGTGAGGTCTCAGGGAGGGGGGCCGGACACCTGATCAACTTTGCCTTCGCTATCCAATCCTGGTCAAAGAGCGGCTTTTTTAGGGCAACATTTCGATAAATCAACGAACAGTGTGTTCGGATGCAGGGCTACTTACTTGGGTATCTGGGCGATTGCAGCTCAGACCTGCATCCTCAGTGATGTCCGGACACATTATTTGTGGTCCGAAGAACAATTTGTACATCTCTTCGTGTGTCATGCTGAGGAAATGTTGAACAGCTCGCGTCCTTCCGGTTTAAATTCCCACATGCGAAGGGCCCGGCGTTTGCAAGGCTGGACTTGACGAACTAGCATAACTTGCACTACCATAACCAGACTGAAATCTCTCTCGAAGAGATCTCGGATACGGCTTTGCAGTATTGGCACGTCCTTGGCTGGACCCCAGCCCAGCCCCCTGCTGATCCATGACATCAGTTGTGGTGGGGGGCCTGAGCGAAAGGTGGGGGCAGCTACCCACTTGGCACTTCGGGGAGCTGTGATGTAGAACCACTCCCGCTGCCACAATTCGGACACCTCTGGGAAGCAACCCTCAGGCCATGGAGCATCAGCAATTTTGCTTATTAAAGCGCCTCCACACACTGCATGCTGCCCCTCGATCATCTTCGGCTTCACATCGAAGGTCTTGAGCCACAGGCCGAAGTGAGGGGTAATGCGGAGGAAGGCCTCACATACGACGATAAATGTCGAGATGTGAAGAAGGGAATCCGAGGCCAGATCGTGAAAATCTAGCCCATAATAGAACATAAGACCCCTAACAAAGGGATCCAGAGCGAGGCCTAGTCCTCGGAGGAAGTGGGAGACGAACACGACGCTCTCGTTGGGTTCAGGAGTAGGGACGGCCTGCCATCGGGCAGGCAGCCGATGCGAAATTTTGGCGGTCAGATATCTGGCCTCCCTTAACTTCTTGATGTCCTCCTCCGTGATGGAGGAAGGAATCCACCGACCTTGAAGGTTGGATCCGGACATAGTTGAAGGTACGAAGCACCTGACCCTGCATTTTGGGTGTTAGAACTCGATGCGGGGGGAAGGATTTGATTGAGCACGAGAGGGATAAAAGAAAAATCCTTGTCCCCTTTATAAAGAGGGTGAATATCAAGCATCCTCCTCGTAGCCATTTGGGACATGACTAAGATCTGGGAGTCCTACCAATAGGCATGGTTGGGTTACTCACGTCCATATTGATGAGAATCCCGTAATAAAGGGGACACGATCTCTGCTTCGACAAGACGTGCCAAGGAAACCGCCTCGCGAAACACGCTGAGATTGGTTATGAAAAACAATTCGAATAAAGATCTGGCTATGGTGTGATGTCATGCTACGGGGTACGTCAGCAGATTAGATTTGTGGAAATATATTCTCTCTACGGTGGTATGTGGAACTTGTTTTGCAGAGCCAGACACGATCCTCGTGTTCAAAATCTTCTATGAAGTATTCGGAGGAGGAACCCGCCTTGCAATGCCAAGGACAATCTGCGCGCCGGACTCATCGTCATTGAAGCCTAGTTCAGGGGCTACTGAGGGAGTCCTGGATTAGGGGGTATCCGTACATCCGGATTATATCCTTTGGCCGGACTGTTGGATTACGAAGATACAAGATTGAAGAATTCGTCCCGTGTCTGAATGGGACTCTCCTTGGGGTGGAAGGCAAGCTTGGCAGTACGGATATGTAGATCTGCTTCCTTGTAACCGACTCTGTGTAACCCTAGCCCCCTCTGGTGTCTATATAAACCTGAGGGTTTAGTCCGTAGGACCAACAACAACAATCATACCATAGGCTAGCTTCTAGGGTTTAGCCTCTCTGATCTCATGGTAGATCAACTCTTGTACTACTCATATCATCAAGAACAATCAAGCAGGACGTAGGGTTTTACCTCCATCAAGAGGGCCCAAACCTGGGTAAACATCGTGTCCCCTGCCTCATGTTACCATCCGCCTAGACGCACAGTTCGGGACCCCCTACCCGAGATCCGCCGGTTTTGACACCGACATTGGGGATGCCCATTGCACCCCAAGGTAAAATTCAAGGACACCAAGAAGCCTAAGCTTGGGGATGCCCCGGAAGGCATCCCCTCTTTTGTCTTCGTCTACCGGTAACTTTACTTGGAGCTATATTTTTATTCACCACATGATATGTGTTTTGCTTGGAGCGTCTTGTATGATTTGAGTCTTTGATTTTTAGTTTACCACAATCATCCTTGATGTACACACCTTTTGAGAGAGACTCACACGATTGGGAATTTATTAGAATACTCTATGTGCTTCACTTAGATCTTTTGAGCTATATAGTTTTTGCTCTAGTGCTTCACTTATATCTTTTAGAGCACGGTGGTGGTTATATTTTATAGAAACTATTATTCTCTCATGCTTCACTCATATTATTTTGAGAGTCCTTTAGAACAACATGGCAATAATAAAAACCTTCATGAAAGTGCATTGAATACTATGAGAAGTTTGATACTTGATAATTGTTTTGAGATATGGAGATGGTGATATTATAGTCATGCTAGTTGAGTAGTTGTGAATTTGAGAAATACTTGTGTTGAAGTTTGTGATTCCCATAGCATGCACGTATGGTGAACCGTTATGTGATGAAGTTGGAGCATGATTTATTTATTTATTGTCTTCCTTATGAGTGGCGGTCGGGGACAAGCGATGGTCTTTTCCTACCAATCTATCCCCCTAGGAGCATGTGTGTAATACTTTGCTTTGATAACTTGTAGATTTTTGCAATAACTATGTGAGTTCTTTATGACTAATGTTGAGTCCATGGATTATACGCACTCTCACCCTTCCACCATTGCTATCTCTCTAGTATCATGCAACTTTCACCGGTACCATAAACCCACCATATACCTTCCTCAAAACAGCCACCATACCTACCTATTATGGCATTTCCATAGCCATTCCGAGATATATTGCCATGCAACTTTCCACTGTTCCGTTATTATGACTCACTTCATCATTGTCATATTTCTTGCATGATCATGTAGTTGACATCGTATTTGTGGCAAAGCCACCGTTCATAAATTTCATACATGTCACTCATGCATCATTGCACATCCCGGTACACCGCTGGAGGCATTCACATAGATTCATATCTTGTTCTAAGTATCGAGTTGTAATTTTTGAGTTGTAAGTAAATAAAGTGTGATGATCATCATTATTAGGGCATTGTCCCAGTGAGGAAAGGATGATGGAGACTATGATTCCCCCACAAGTCGGAATGAGACTCCGGCCGGAAAAAAAGAGAGTCCAAAAGAAAAGAAAAAAGGCCCAAAGAAAAAAAATAGAGAAAAAGAGAGAACGGACAATGCTACTATCCTTTTGCCACACTTGTCCTTCAAAGTAGCACCATGTTATTCATATAGAGAGTCTCCTATGATGCCACTTTCACATACTAGTGGGAATTTTTCATTATTGAACTTGGCTTGTATATTCCAATGATGGGCTTCCTCAAAATGCCCTAGGTCTTCGTGAGCAAGCAAGTTGGATGCACACCCACTTAGTTTCTTTTGTTGAGCTTTCATACACTTATAGCTCTAGTGCATCCGTTGCATGGCAATCCCTACTCACTCACATTGATATCTATTAATGGGCATCTCCATAGCCCATTGATACACCTAGTTGATGTGAGACTATCTTCTCCCTTTTGTCTTCTCCGCAACCACCATTCTATTCCACCATAGTGCTATATCCATGGCTCACGCTCATATATTGCGTGAAGATTTGAAAAAGCTTGAGAACATCATAAGTATGAAACAATTGCTTGGCTTGTCATCGAGGTTGTGCATGATTTAAATATTTTGTGTGGTGAAGATAGACCATAGCCAGACTATATGATTTTTGTAGGGATAACTTTCTTTGGCCATGTTATTTTGAGAAGACATAATTGCTTAGTTAGTATACTTGAAGTATTATTATTTTTATGTCAATATTAAACTTTTATCTTGAATCTTATGGATCTGAACATTCATTCCACAATAAAGAAAAATTACATCGAGAAATATGTTAGAAAGCATTCCACATCAAAATTTCTTCTTTTATCATTTACCTACTCGAGGACGAGAAGGAATTAAGCTTGGGGATGCTTGATACGTCTCCAACGTATCTATAATTTTTGATTGCTCCATGCTATTATATTATCTATTTTGGATGTTAATGGGCTTTATTCTACACTTTTATATCATTTTTGGGACTAACCTACTAACCGGCGGCCCAGCCCAAATTGTTGTTTTTCTATTTTAGGTTTCGAAGAAAAGGAATATCAAACGGAGTCCAAACGGAATGAAACCTTCGGGAACGTGATTTTCTCAACAAACGTGATCCAGGAGACTTGGAGTGGCCGTCAAGAAACAAGGGAGGAAGGCACGAGGCAGGGGGGCGTGCCCACCCTCCTGTGGGCGCCCTCCACCCTCGTGGGCCCTCCGTTGCTCCACTGACGTACTTCTTCCTCCTATATATATATATATATATATATATATATATATATATATATATATATATATATATATATATCCACGTACCCCCAAACATCCAGGAGCACCACGAAAACCTAATTCCACCACCGCAACCTTCTGTACTCGAGAGATCCCATCTCGGGGCCTTTTCCGAAGCTCCACCGGAGGGGGCATTGATCACGGAGGGCCTCTACATCAACTCCATGGCCTCTCTGGTGATGTGTGAGTAGTTTACTTCAGACCTATGGGTCCATAGTTATTAGCTAGATGCCTTCTTCTCTCTCTTTGGATCTCAATACAAAGTTCTCCTCGATTTTCTTGGAGATCTATTCGATGTAATCTTCTTTTGCGGTGTGTTTGTCGAGATCCGATGAATTCTGGGTTTATGATCTAGTTTATCTATGAACAATATTTGATTCTCCTATGAATTCTTTTATGTATGATTGTTTTATGTTTGCAAGTCTCTTCGAATTATCAGTTTGGTTTGACCTACTAGATTGATCTTTCTTGCAATGGGATAAGTGCTTAGCTTTGGGTTCAATCTTGCGGTGTTCGATCCCAGTGACACAAAGGGAACCAATACGTATTGTATTGTTGCCATCGAGGATAAAAAGATGGGGTTTATATCATACTGCATGAGTTTATCCCTCTACATCATGTCATCTTACTTAAAGCATTACTCTGTTCTCTTGAACTTAATACTCTAGATGCATGCTGGATAGCGGTCGGTGTGTGGAGTAATAGTAGTAGATGCAGAATCGTTTTGGTCTACTTGTCTCGGATGTGATGCCTATATACATGATCATACCTAGATTCTCATAACTATGCTCAATTCTATCAATTGCTCGACAGTAATTCGTTTACCCACCGTAATACTTATGCTCTTGAAAGAAGCCACTAGTGAAACCTATGGCCCCCGGGTCTATCTTCCATCATATTAAATCTTCCAATACTTAGTTACTTCCTTTGCTATTTATTTTACTTTCATCTTTTACTTCTTTTTATCATAAAAATACCAAAAATATTATCTTATCATATCTATCAGATCTCACTCTCATAAGTGACCATGAAGGGATTGACAACCCCTTTATTGCGTTGGTTGCGAGGTTCTTATTTGTTTGTGTAGGTGCGTGGGACTTGAGGGTGATCTCCTACTGGATTGATACATTGGTTCTCAAAAGCTGAGGGAAATACTTACGCTACTTTGCTGCACCACCCTTTCCTCTTCAAGGGAAAACCAACGCAGTGCTCAAAAGGTAGCACTGGAGCTGTAGGACCCCATCTTTTTACCTTTACATCTTTTCTGTTTTCTTTTGCTCTTTTCTTTTTTTATTTTCCTTGTGGATAACCCCATCAGGTTGCACCCGTACACTTTGGTGCATTTTGATGTTTGCCATTGCACCCCACATTACAAGAGAGAGAAGAAGGCATCTAGATAATAACTATACTTCTTATAAGTATAGTTCGGCACCCCGAATTTAGCATTATATGCATTGGCTCTGAATCATGTCTTTGGTCAATAGTTGGGTTGCCCGGCTCTTGTGCTTGCTACCCTACGTTTCGCTACATCGGTTAGGGTAGTAAAGGGAGAACTATTGTGATTGTGCCCTGGTCTAAACCGGATGAGCACCTCAGTAGAGAAAGCCGAAAACCGACTGTCATGATGCGGCGAGAGCCGGTCAGCTGTTCGGAGGTCTCAAATCGTTGGAGATTTTTCCGCATTATGTGAAGAATCGGTACTTCCCAATCAGACGCTGACTCACTCTGGTTCGTATACCAGGGGCTGCGCCTATGTTTTATTATAAAACGCCTATCACTAAGTGAGGGCGTTCAAGCCGTATAGTCTGGTTGCCTGGTTCGTTGCGCTAAACAACTCCTTCAAGGACCATATAATTGGATCAAGATTGTTTAGATACCATCCCGAACACCTCCACACTACCTACGTGAGGGCAGAAGCCGACGACTGGCCAACCCCTCAGATTTCATACAACACGGCCGCACAAGAGGATACAATTAAAACATAATAAAAATTATATTACAAAGCGGATTTGTTTTCATCAAACAAGGCAAAATATGAATGTATTCATTCGAGAATAACATCCTTCCCGCATTGTGTTGCTACAAGTCGATATCCCTCCAGGACATCCGCAAAATATCGCTCCGGTGTGCGGTGCTCCTTGCCCTCCGGCGGCCCCCGGGCCATCTCGACGGCATCCATCTTCGCCCACCACATCTTGCAACGAGCGAAGGCCATGCGGGCACCCTTGATGCTGACTGATCGCTTGACGATGTCTAGCCACAGACAAGCCTCCACCACCCGCTTCACGAGGCCAAAATAACTGCTAGGTATAGCTTTGGCTGGCCATAGTCGTATTATTAAATCCTTCATGGCCAGTTCGGCCATCCTGTGCAGCTCGACCAACTGTTTCAGTTGATCGGCAAAGGCCACCAGATGTTCTGGTACAACATACTGCGACCAGAACAGCTTCTCCGAAGAAACCCCTTCCCTGGCTCGGAAGAACTCCGCAACATCGGATGCACTGTGCGGCAAATCCACAAAATCCCCTGGGTAATTCCGAATTCGGGTTAGTAAAAGGTACTTCCTCTCCGCATACTTGCTTTGCACATTAAATGCCTTACCGCTGCGATCTTCTTCGCCTCCTGGATCTCCTGGAGAGCATCCCGGGCCTCATTTCGTGCGACCTCTGCGCTCTAACGAGCCTTGGTAAGTTCGGCCTCTCGAGCCGACGCCTCGCACTCCAAAGCTTCACACTTCTTCACCATGTCTAGGAGCTCCTGCTGGACCTCGCCGACCCGGGCCTTGAGCTTCTTACAGGCGGCTTGCTGTTGGACAACCTTCCCCTCGGCTTCGGCCAGGGCCATTCTCAAGGCCTCGACCTTGGTCATCGCTTATGTACAAATCATGGCATTTTGGTCGTCGCATATCATTTTCTTCTTTTCGAATATATAACAGGCTATTGCTTACCTTGTTTCTCTTGGAGCTGCCTCTTCACTTGGCTCAGCTCTCCCTCGGCCTCCGCCAGTTTCTACTTCAGTTCGGAGACTTCGGCAGTATGCGAGGCCGCGGCCAGCGACGCCTGTATTTAAGAAAAATTTAGTTAGTTTCCTGTCATAGGAGATTGATCCTCTGTCCAGTTTTTTCTTCCAACACCGGACAGTGTCTCAGGGGTTGCTTTTTATAGTGGGATTCTCTCCTTTTGGTGTCACTTACCTCAAAACATGTTAGCAGGTTGCCGCAGGCCTCAGTTAGTCCTCTCTTGGCGGACTGAACCCTTTCAATCACCGTGCCCATAAGGACATGGTGCTCATCCATAATGGAATCTCCTCGCAGTGCTTCCAGCAGATTATCCGATGCCCCTGGTTGGACAGGGGCCACCGGCGGAACAGGCATCCCCCTTCTTTCGAAGGAGGGTGCCTGCTGGATTCCGGAGCCGCCTCGGTCTCTGGAATTGAGTTCGGTTGAGGGCCGAATTGTATACGGCCCTCCTTGCCAGTCTCCAAGGGAATTGATTCCCCTTGGTGTCCGGCGATGGGGGTTTCGCCTTCGGGCGCCTCCTGAGCCTCTCCCCCTCCGGGAACAGTCCTTCGGGACAGCACCTCCGCATCATCCCTGGTCTCGAGGGAGTGTGCGGCTAGCGGGGAGTCGCTGGCCATCTCCTTGGAATCCAGCAAGCCTCCTGACGAGGATCGCGGAGGGCTGTTGTGGGCCGGACTACAATAACATAACCAATCGTCTCAATACCATGAGGAGGGGAAACTTCATGGGTGGATAAGGTATTAGTACTTACGATGCAGCCCAAGGCTTACCGTGGGGGCGTCTCTCCAGACTGTCATCGACGTCCCATGCAGAGTTATCCGCGAGGGAGCCCTTCCCCCTTTTGGGCGCCTCCGCCTCCAGAGTTGCGGAGGCCACCCTCTTCTTCCTCCCCCATCAGGGGGAGAGTCGCTCTCCTCCTCCTCCTCATCCGCGTCGTCTTCGGCGGCGGGGGAATGGGCCTTGTCTTCGGACATCGCGTCTGAGGTACCCTTGCGGCGGGGGCCGCTCCGGACCCCCTTGGCCTTTCCTGTGGCCTTCTTCTCTGGTGCCTTATAAGGCGCCGGCTCCATCATCTTTGCTAAGTATGGGATGACTAGCTCCTCGGGCAAGGGAGCCGGACACCGGATCTGCTTCGCCTTCTTCAACCAGTACTGAAAAAGCAATGCTAATGAAAGCTTAGATATCATCATTGAAACAAGCAAGTAAGGAATGTGTTGAAAACAACATACCTCGTTGGGGAGGTGATTTATGTCGTGACCCCGGTCCGAGTCAGTGGCCGGAGGTATCTCGTTGCCCTTGAAAAGGAACTTCCAGGCATCTTCATGAGTCGTTTCGAAAAGCCTCACCAGGGTAAGGTGTTTCTTTGGGGTGAAATCCCATAGAGGACGGCTTCGGCTCTGGCATGGAAGGATTCGGCGCACCAACATCACTTGGATTATGTCGACAAGCTTGATGTCCCTATCGATCATACTTTGGATACGTGTTTGCAGCGCAATCAGCTCGTCCGACAAACACCAGTTTGGGCTCTTCTCGACCGAGGAGGTGAGCCGCACGGGGGCGCCGGAGTTGAATTTGGCAGCCGCGGCCCAGGTGGCATCGCAGGGTTCGATGATGTAGAACCATAGCTTCTGCCATTCCTTGACAGATTCCACGAATGTGCCTTTTGGCCAAGAGACATTGGTGAGCTTGCTCACCATGGCGCCCCAGCACTCTGCGTGTTGTTCGTCCACCACCTTGGGCTTCACGTTGAAGGTTTTGAGCCACAGCCCGAAGTGGGGGTGGATGCGGAGGAAGGCCTCGCACACGATGATGAACGTCGAGATATTGAGGAAGGAGTTCGGGGATAGATCGTGGATGTCTATCCCATAGTAGAACATTATCCCGCGGACGAAGGGGTGGAGTGGAAACCCTAGCCCACGGAGGAAATGAGGGATGAACACTACCCTCTCGTTGGGATTCGGTGTGCGGATGATTTGTCCTCGGGCTGGAAGACGGTGGGCGATTTCCTTCGCCAAGTACCCGGCCGCCCGAAGCTCGGCGATGTCCTCCTCCTTAACAGAGGAGGTCATCCATTTGCCTTGACCTCCGGATCTGGACATGGTTGAGTGCTTTCTCAAGACAAGGAAATGGGAACTTGGGCGTTGGAGCTCAAGAACGGAGGGGCGGGAAGAAAGCGTGGGAGAAGAAAGGGGAATCTTATCTCCTTATAAGGGCGGTGAATATCGAACCCCCCCCATTCGCCTTAAAATTTGCGTGCTCCCAAGGGCTGTGTAAACAACACGGTTGGGTTACCCATGCCCGTGTTGACGAGAATCCCGTAATAAGGGGACACGATCTCTGCTTTGACAAGACGTGCCAATGACAACCGCGTCTCGAAACGTGGGGCGAAAAATGGTTCGAAATTATGACCGGACAGGCGTGACGTCACATTACTAAAGTTGTCAGCAGATTGGACTCGTGTGTTATTATATTCTCTCTGCTGTTGTGTGTGGTGTGTGTTACAGGTCCGGACACGATCAATTCGTCTGGAGACTATTCGGGAGTTCGGAAGGAGGAACCCGCCTTGCAATGCCAAAGACAGCACAACGCGCCGGATACCTTGTCATTGAAGCCAGGTTCAGGGGCTACTGAGGGAGTCCTGGACTAAGGGCTCCTCGGGCGTCCGGCCTATTATCTATGGGCCGGACTGATGGGCTATGAAGATATGAAGACCGAAGACTGTACCCGTGTCCAGATAAGACTCTCCTTGGCGTGAAAGGCAAGCTTGGCAAACAACTATGAAGATTCCATCTTATGTAACCCTAGATCCCCCGGTGTCTATATAAACCGGAGGGTGTAGTCCGGAAAGGATATACTCAATACCGTAGTCATACAGGCTAGACTTCTAGGGTCTAGCCATTACGATCTCGTGGTAGATCAACTCTTGTAATACTCATATTCATCAAGATCAATCAAGCAGGAAGTAGGGTATTACCTCCATCGAGAGGGCCCGAACCTGGGTAAACATCGTGTCCCCTGTCTCCTGTTACCATCAACCTTAGACGCACATTTCGGGACCCCTACCCAAGATCCGCCGGTTTTGACACCGACAGTGAGGACGAGTTGAGTCGATGAAGCCGGGGGCTTCTCACAGTACACCACCTCGTCAATCGTGCCATGGAGAAAGGCATTTTTGACATCGAGTCGGTGAACCGGCCAGCCACGAGAAGCTGCGATGGTGAGGACGACACGAATGGTGGCGGGCTTGACGACGGGGCTAAATGTCTCGTCGAAGTCAACGCACGGCTGTTGAGAAAAGCCACGGACCACCCATCGAGCCTTGTAGCGAGCAAGGCCACCATCTGATGCGAACTTATGCTTGAAGATCCATTTACCTGAAACAACATTAGCACCAGCTGGACAAGGAACCAGAGTCCATGTGCGATTATGAATTAATGCATCATATTCATCAACCATCGCACTACGCCAATTAGGATCATGGAGGGCACCGTGGTATGTTTTAGGAATAGGAGAGATGGAGGTGTGAACAGCTGAAAGATTAAGGCTATCAACCGGTTGGACAATGTCATGCTTGAGGCGTGTCAGCATATGGTGTGTGTTGGTGGCTGGTTCGGTGCGAGAGACAGTACGTCCACGTTGGGTTTTTGGATGAGCTTCTAGTGCAGCAGCTTGCGCCGGTGAAGCGTACAGGTGTGGGCGAGTCGGCCGAGGTAGGCGAGGCATGCATAGGAGACGCAGGTGCTGGTGAGTGGGGCTGGGGCATGGGCGAGCTAGGACAGGAACTAGCACGTGAGCTAGGGCATGCAGTAGTACGTGAATTAGTAGTACGTGCATGTGGTGCAACAGGAGCATGCGCGAGGGAAGTAGTGAATGGAGGCGGCTCGGTGGCTACTAAATCCAGAGGAAAATCGAGAATCGAGACATGCTAACTGGGCAGGGTTAGTACTAGTAAATGGAAAGGTATGTTCGTCGAAAATGACATGACGAGAAGTGATTATACACCGACTTGAAAGATCAAGACAACGATAGCCACGATGTGAGGAGGGGTATCCAGGAAAAACACATGCAGTGGAGTGAGGGCATAATTTGTGTTTTGCTGTGGCAGATTGATTTGGGTAGCAAAGGTATCCGAAAACACGTAGCTCGGCAAAAGAAGCGGCCATGCGATAAAGAAGCTCGTATGGAATGGAAAACCCAATAGGCTAAGAAGGTCGTCGATTTAGAAGATAGGTAGCAGCAGAAAGAGCTTCAGCCCAATAATAGGATGGCATGTGGGCTTGGAAGAGAAGTGTACGAGTAATATCATTGAGGGTGCGAAGAGCATGCTCGGCTTTTCCATTTTGTGGAGATGTGTAAGGACACATAAGGCGAAGGTGGATGCCATGACCAGTAAACAAAGCAGACAACATGGAGTTGACAAACTCAGTGCCATTTTCGGCTTGCATGGCAACAACAGGAAGGTCAAACTGTGTGCTTGCAAATGCCACAAACTTAATAATCACATTGGTGGCATCTGACTTATGGCGGAGCGGAAATGTCCACATGTAGTGGGAGTAATCATTGACAATAACGAGATAGTATTTTAAACCAGAATTACTCAAAATAGGAGAAGTCCACAAATCACAATGAATTAACTGAAAAGGCACCACACTAAAGGTTTTAGACCTAGAAAACGGCAAACGGACATGCTTGCCAAGTTGACACGCATGGCAGGCCGAAACAACTGAATTATTACAAGGAATAGCAAATTGTTTTGATAAATGTGACATAGCGTCACGACCTGGATGACCTAATCGACGATGTCATAGATCGGTGGAGTCGGACGATGCAAGGAGTCCAAAAGAAGATGACGGGTTGGCGGCGGCGGAGACGGTGTAGAGAGGACCAGGACTACTGCAGCGTGTGATCTCGCGCCTGGTTCGAAGATCCTTGGTGGAAAAACAAAGAGGATCAAACTCCACAGAACAAGAATTATCAGTAGTAAATTTGCGAGTAGAAAGAAGATTTTTAATAATATCAGGAACTACAAGGACATTATTTAGAGCAAAGATACGTGTGGAAGTAGGCAAAGTCGTGTGGCCTGTGGAGACAGAGGGAAAAGTGACCCCGTTGCCGACGGTTATATGAGAAAAAGGAGACGGTTTGGAAGGAAGAGAGATTATACTGGGGTTGAAAACCATATGGGAGGTGGCTCCCGAGTCCATGATCCATTTACCAGCGGATGAAGATGATGCAACAACACTATTTAGGGCAGCCATGAGCGCTGAGCAGTCCCAATAAGATGGAGCGTCGTGGCTGTAGGGTGTAGCTGGCGGCGGTGGATCAGTGTCATACGCCTGCCCATGGAGTGGAGCGAGCAGCGTAGTATAGGCTTGCTGCTGGGGCGACGTGTACTGGGGTGGCGCGTACCAAAGCTATTGGGCAGGCACGTACGGGCGCTGGGGTGCAGCAGGTCGCGGCCCAAGGAGACCTGCTCCACCAGCGGGGCACCAGGAGGCCTGCAGCGGCTGGGCCTGGCCCGTGTAGGGGTTGAAGCATATCCATGGACCAGTTGCAGCCTGGGTGGAAGAGTGTAAGGTACAGGCCACGAATCACTCGATCTAGAATGAATTATGCTATATGATTGTTGTTCCTCACATCCTCCCTCACAGCAAGTTCGAATTTACAAGCAATCTCTCAGATCGGCCGAAGCCTCTACCAATGCCTAGTCGAGTCCAAAATGGGGAAGAAGCACTCTCTCTTATACAGATTGCGGTTACACCCCTTAACGGGCCCAGTTTGGACCTGCAAGCCACTGGGGAAGTTTCTTTGCGCGAGTGGGCCTAGTGGCCTTGTTTGGAGCGCCAGCCCTTGTAACTTCAGTGTCTTCGAGCTCCTGGTGCTTTTCTGAAGAAGATTTCGATGCAGGAGAGCTGCTGACATCTCCCCGCCGTTGAAAACCGGCTTGACCCCAAGCCGGAGCTCGAGGGAACTGCTGCTTCAAAGAATCTTCATCTTCCCATGTCGCCTCCTGAGGAGAAGACCCACTCCATTGCACAAGCACTTGGGCCACTGTGCTGTCTCCCTTGCGGCGCACACAATGCTACAAAATTTCCATAGGAACCTGAAGATGAACAAAATTTGAGGGCAAAGCGGACTGTACCTGGATGGGATTCTTGATGTATTGTTTGAGCTGGGAAAAATATGGAAAACTAGGTGTATTTTGCTTGACTCGGGAAGTTTCAATCGATAGGCAACTTCTCCAATACGTTCCAAGATTTTATATGGCCCATAAAACTTGAATGCAAGTTTATGGTTAGCTCGATGAACCACTGAGGACTGCACATACGGCTGTAATTTCAGAAACACTTCTTGTCCCACTTCAAAAACTCTCTTAGTTCTTTTCTTGTCAGCATAGGCCTTCATGCGCTGATGTGTTCTGAGTAAGTGTTGTCTGACAGACTGATTAACCACTTCCCTTTGTTCTAACCACTGTTGCAAGTCAGGAGGGTCAATGGTGTCAGAAGGAGTGATGCCGAATACCCTAGGAGTTTGTCCATACAAGACCTCAAATGGTGATTTTCCGACTGCCGAATGCCAATTGGTATTATACCAAAACTCACAAAGAGGAATCCATTTTTTCCATTGTTTTGGGTGAGCACTAATGAAGCATCGAAGGAAGCATTCCACTTGTTTGTTGACCCTGTTAGTCTGCCCATCCATCTCAGGATGATAAGACATGCTCATGTTTAGTACTAACCCAGTTCTTTTAATTAGATGTTGCCAGAATTCACTGGTAAAGACTATATCCCTGTCAGACACTATAAATCTTGGCATTCCATGTAACTTGTAGATGTTATCCAGGAATAATTCAGCAATATTGGAGGCCGTGTAAGGATATTTGAGAGGAATGAAATGTCCATATTTAGTGAACTTGTCAATAACCACCATCAAACAATCAAAAGTTTTAGAACATGGCAATCCAGATACGAAGTCCATCGTAACAGTTTCCCAAGCCTTTCTTGGAACTGGTAAGGGAGAGAGTAGTCCAGGGTAGTTGATCCTCTCTGGTTTAGCTTTCTGACAGATCAAACATGATTGTACCCTCTGTTTGATATAAGTTTTCATACCAATCCATCTGAAAAGTGAGTGAATTCTCTTGTAAGTAACAGGGAATCCAAAATGTCCCCTAACAGGGATGTCATGTAAAGCCTGGAATATCTTATCATGCAACTCTGGCAGATCACCAATCCAAATGCACCCCTTGTATCTGAGAAGCCCATTAACAAGTTTGTAGTGAGGTTTAGCATCTTGATCTAGAGACAATTGTTGGATAATTTCCGATGAGTGAGTATCAAACTCATAGCCCTTAATAATATCTTGCAACCAACTGGGCTGAGCACTTGAAATAACTAGAGATATAGCATGTTCTGGAGGCCTTCTAGATAGAGCATCTGCAGCAGTATTGCACTCCCTTTTTTATAAATGATCTGATAATCTAAGCCCATGAGCTTAGTATAAGCTTTTTGTTGCCAAGGTGTATGTAACTTCTGTTCCACTAGATGAGATAAACCCTTTTGATCTGTTTTTATAACAAATTTTTGTATCTGTAGATAGGGTCTCTACTGATCCACTGCTAATAAAATAGTCGTATATTCCTTTTCATAAATTGAAATACCTCTGTTCCTTGGGCCCAAAGATTTGCTAATGAAAGCAAGTGGATGTCCCTTCTGCATGAGAACAGCTCCTATTCCATATCCGCAAGCATCGGTCTCAATGACAAAAGGTTGAGAAAAGTCAGGCAGAGCTAAAACTGGTGCAGAAGTCAAAGCTTGCTTTAAAGCAACAAAAGCATTATCAGCCATGGGGTTCCACACAAAAATCTCCCCCTTCCTCAGAAGATCAATCAAGGGTTTACTGATAATCCCATAAGACTTGATGAATTTTCTATAATATCCTGTCAGGCCCAAGAAACCTCTCACCTCCTTAACATTTGCTGGCGTGGGCCAGTTGATAACAGCAGTTATCTTACTGGGGTCTGTTGAAACTCCCTTGTCACTGATAACATGGCCGAGGTATGATATTTGTTGCTGGGAAAAATAACATGTGTTGAGCTTAACCTTCCACTGTTTCTCCTTTAGGATTTGCAACACTTGAGTGAGGTGCAAGATGTGTTCCTCAAGTATTTTGCTAAATATGAGTATATCATCAAAGAAACAAACTGCACATTTTCTGAGAAATGGAGATAAATCAAAATTCATTGTCCCCTGAAAAGTACTTGGGCCTCCTGTCAGACCAAACCCCACTAGAGTAAACTCAAAGTGTCCATTATGAGTAGAAAAAGAAGTTTTATACTCTTCTCCAGGGGCCAATCTGATTTGATGATATCCTGCTCTCAAATCTAGATTAGAAAACCAAGCTGCACTAGATAGTTCATCCAGGAGTTCATCGATAATTGGAAGAGGAAATTTGCCTTTAATAGTGAGAGCATTAAGATGTCTGTAGTCAACTACCATTCTCCATGTTCCATCCTTCTTTTTGACCATAATAATAGGAGAAGAGAAAGGACTACTGCTCATTCAAATGACACCAGACTCCAACATTTCTGCAATTTTCTTCTCCAATTCATCCTTTAAATGAGGAGGAATTCTATAAGGTCTCTTTGCCACAGGACTGGCTCCAGGAATTAATGGAATAGTATGGTCAAATTGTCTTCTAGGTGGCAGTCCTTTAGGAGGAGCAAAAACATCAGCAAATGTATCTAGGACTTGTTTGACTTCTTCTCGGAGTTTGGCAGCTTCAGCAGTTGGTAATTCCAAACAAATGGATAAAACTGTGAAAGCAAACTCATCGGGAGCTAGGCCTTGTAATGTGATCAGATTACCCTGGTGTTGGAATGCCATCCATTTCTGCTGCCAATCTATCTGCATGGGACTATGATTTGCCAGCCAATCAAGTCCTAGAATTCCATCATAATCACCCAAGTCTAGTAACCTGAATTCAGATTTGAACTTATAATTATCACATGTCCACTCACATGCTTCAATGATTTGGTTATTGATTAAACTAGCTCCTCCAGCAATAGTTACTTTCATGGGCTTGCTTCCTTTTCTTGCTGGTAGTTTATCTGCAAATTTGTCATTTATGAAGGAGTGAGTGCTTCCTGAGTCGACCACAAAGATCATTGGGTAGCCTTGTATTGTCACTGATAGCAGAATGGTCTTGTTAGATTTACTGTCTCTGTTTATTGTGGCACACAACATATGGACCTGCCCTTGTTCATCTGATTCCTCCTTAGAACTCTGATGTAAATCTTGCAAATGATCAATCATTTCGTGAACTACATGTAGTTGCACTGAGGCCTTGCACTGGTGGTCCTTAGACCATTTCTCTTCACATATAAAACACAACCCCTTTGCCTTCCTGTAATTTCTCATAGTTGTCCACCTGTCTCCTGCCTGTGATCTTTGAAATTCCATTGGCTTTTTCTCTTTAGTAATTTTCTGTTTTACAGGAGGTAAAGGTAAAGGTAAAGGCATAGCTAAGGTTCTTCTTGCTTGGCTGTTAATGGAAGTGTGCCCATCTCCAATTTCTTCTAGCAGCAAGGCCAACTCATAAGCAGTGTCTAAATCCTTTGGTTTTTCTATTGCTACCTGCACTTTTACAGCTGGTTTGAGACCATCCATGAACCTGGTAACATAGTGCAATGGGTCAGGAGCAAATTCATAAGCAGTTAACTGGTCATATAGTTCCAAGAATTTGTCTACATAGTCTTCCACAGTGCTGGTTTGTGCTATACGGAACAGCCTCCTGATAAATTGTTGATGTTAGTTCCTGGCAAATCGAGTTTGCAGTAAATTGCAGAATTCTTTCCAGCTGACGTTGGGCACCCTGCGTTGCACTGATTCCAACCAACGAGCTGTCGCTCCTTCGAAATGAGCCGATGCCAATGAGACCCACATCAGAGGATTAACTGCCCATAGCTGGAATTGGTCTTCACATCTCGTTTGCCATAAACGCGGGTTAGTACCATCAAACCGAGGTAGCTCAACTCGAAAATTGCCTTCTGAAGAAACAATAGCTCTATTGGGATCACGGAGAGAAATTGACCTCACCGGGGTTGATCTGAAGCCACCCGAACTTCTAGCGGGAGGAGGAGCATACAAGATCTGCGGTCTACCTATGTTCTCCTTATCAGCTCCTTGATCTTCAGCCGGTGATGTCACTCTAGCTGTGAACAACCTCCTGGGCATGGCTACGCCGCTCGGGCGCAGATCTTGACTGCTCTCCTTGATCTTCCCCACTTCCGCCCTCACTTGGCTGATCTCGCCCGTAAGATCTTCCCTGATTGCGTCGACTTGCCTCGTGATGACGCCTTCCAAGTTGGACGATGTTTCGTCGAGCATCTTGCGGACAGCTTGCACCAAGTCGTTCCTCTGGTCCTTGAGGCGCTTGTCGATGGTGCCGGCCATGTCCCCCTTGAGCAGATCGTAGATCGAACGAGCTTCGTCCGACAGATCCTCCATGATCTTGTCTCACCGTCGCGCCTTGAATCGGGTTGGATAGTGGTGGTGGGGAATCTCCAGGGCGAACGACTCTGATGCCAATTGTAAGGTATAGGCCATGAATCACTCGATCTAGAATGAATTATGCTATATGATTATTGTTCCTCCCATCCTCCCTCACAGTGAGTTCGAATTCACAAGCAATCTCTCAGATCGGCTGAAGCCTCTACCAATGCCTAGCCGAGTCCAAAATGGGGAAGAAGCACTCTCTCTTATAAAGATTTCAGTTACACCCCTTAACGGGCCCAGTTTGGGCCTGCAAGCCACTGGGGAAGTTTCTTTGCATGAGTGGGCCTAGTGTCCTAGTTTGGAGCGCCAGCCCTTGTAACTTCAGTGTCTTCGAGCTCCTGGTGCTTTTCTGAAGAAGGTTTCAGTGCAGGAGAGCTGCTGACAAAGAGCGATCGTAGCCGCCGTTGTTGCTGTTACGCTCGCCACCGTTGCCACGATAGTGACCGGCACCGCCGTTCTTCTTCTTTTTCTAGAAGCGGCCGCCGGAGTTGCGGTCACCTGAGAAGCGGTCTCCGTTGTAGGCACCACCAGAAGAGGCACTGGTGCCATGGCCATACATGGCAGTCTGCGGCGGTGGCGTATGCATGGTGTGGGAGAGCTGCGTCTATCTTAGAAGAAGGAGAGACCTTGTCTGCGGGAACGTAGGGAACTGGGCCTGCATGGTTACCATAGTAGTGATGTCGGTGAAGCGAGAATTGAGGCCACGTAGGCACGTCGGGACCAATGTCTGATCCGACACCGACTGGCTGACGTCGCGGAGTGCGTCAGAGAGGGATTTGAGCCGGTGACAATAGGCGGTGATGGTGAGGTCGCCTTGGACGATGGCACGGAAGTACGCCTCGAGGTAAACAGTGTGCGTCATCTGGTTGTCGAGGAAGAGGTTCTGGATGAGTGTGTACGCCTCGTGCGCTGTCTAGTCTTCCGCCATGATGATATCCAGCATGTCCTCGCTAATGGAGTCATACAACCACGAGCGGACGACGAAGTCTTCGTGGTTCCACTCTGACGTGCGATCAGCTGCCGAAGTAGCGACAGCGACATGGCCGATGAGGTCGTACTTGCCCAGGAGAATGGTGATGAGCATGCGCCACTTAGAGAAGTTCGACGCCTTGAGGTCGAGGACGACGGGGACATGGGTCTTACACTGACCACATGCATTGTGTTGGAGGCCGGAGACGCAGGAGTTGTGGCAGAGAGCTGAGATGGCGAGGTCATGGCGCCAAGAGCAGCGGAGGTTTGACCGGAGGAAGTCATGGCGTCTAGTTGCAGGCTGAAGGATCGAACTTTGCAGATGCGATTGTCTGATACCATGAAAACAAGAGACAAAGAGAATTGAGGGAAACGTCATGCTTGGGCGATCAACTCATATCCTATATACCTAAAAGATTCATCCCCATTAACCTAATTATCTTAACATGCAGCATACCCACATCAGCACATACTGCTACGTCGGCATTTGCCATCCTGCATGCATTCTGTTACCAAAATATGCGCGTGCATGCCACACCCTTCCGCTGTTGACCCCACAGGTTAATCATCGCTAATCGTCTTCCTGGTAAGCTTGGTCGTTCGTGACCCATGCATGTAGGTGGTATCCCATGACTGGTGCATGCACGTATTTAGTTTTATCCGCCACGACCGACGCGATTTCCCGGTCACAATGCAGCCTCCAGTGCACATGAAACAGCAATAATAAACACCTCTTTGTCTACTACCCAGCAAATATGGAAGAAAGTGTTAGATTTAACGGAATGACCCTGTCCCATCCTCTCCCCACCAATGGCACCAGCGCGTGTCCTTGCCTTCACAAATCTCCCTGGCTTCTCCTCTGACCCTCTTCATCCCCTTCTTCGTCTCTTGCAATTATAAAGGACACCGATAAGTGCCACACGTGTGAGCGTTAGGGGGTCTGCCCATACATTTTGTGTGGTGTATAAGAGGAACAGCCCACACACCTACGTGTGGGAAAAACAAGTAATGCCCACACACCTTTTTTCCCTCGCAATCCCTCTCACACGCGTGCGTGTGGGCGAAATAGATAACGGCCACACGCCTCGTACGTCAAGCCTCGTACCTCGTGGTCCCGCACGCCCCGTGACAGTCACCGCGCGTCCTACAGTTGCCATGGTCCAGACCCTCGTGTATGTTCGTTCAACTGTAGTTGCCATGTCGCTGAACTTCGGTTGTCATGTCGGACAACTACAGTCGTGGTTACTCAACTGCAGTTGCCATGTATGGTCTGCTCTACTGTAGTTGCCATGATTTCAAAACTTAAGGAGTTGCCACCCACTAACACTGGGCAGTTGCCATGTAGCACTACAAAAAGGCAAGGCAAAATAACATGTTCGGATAATAGAGAGAGTTGCCATGTGCTCACAAGCACGCTAGAGCAGTTGCCATGTAAAGAGAAAGTGTTGCCATCTGCTTACGTGCACGCTACGGCAGTTGCCATGTATCATGCAAAAACACATGGCAACTCGGGTAAAAGAGAGTTAACATCTGCTTACAAGCAAAGCTTGGGCAGTTACCATGTACCCTGCAGAAACACATGGCAACTGCCAGCTTTGGGTGTGGGTGAGGAGACGGGCATGTGGGCGAAGTGATAAACGCCCCCACACCAGCCCCCTCTGCGTGCGTGAAAACTGGTGTGTGGGCGAATTGCTAAACGCCCACACATCAGCCTCCATATGGTGAAAAAGGACGTGTGGGCGACCAGATAAATGCCCACACACCAGCTTAGTCCTACGTGGCACACAAAAACTTCTAGAACGCGCCAAGATACGTGCAGAATTGGTTAGACGAGGATCCATGCGTGTGGGCGAGTTGCCAGGCACCCACACGTGTGGGCGTTAGTGTTTTCGATTATAAATGCCTCCTCCAGATCTACGAGACGGGGAGTCTACAAGTCACTAAAAGAAGCTCCGCCCATGACCCGTCGCTGCCAAGTTCGGCCACAAGGAGCTCATGCATCGACAACAATGACCACGAAGACCAGGTGTCTGTGTCAAAACCGGCGGATCTCGGGTAGGGGGTCCCGAACTGTGCGTCTAAGGCGAATGGTAACAGGAGGCAGGGGACACGATGTTTTACCCAGGTTCGGGCCCTCTTGATGGAGGTAAAACCCTACGTCCTGCTTGATTTATTCTTGATAATATGAGTATTACAAGAGTTGATCTACCACGAGATCGAAGAGGCTAAACCCTAGAAGCTAGCCTATGGTATGATTGTATGTTGTCCTACGGACTAAAACCCTCCGATTTATATAGACACCGGAGAGGGCTAGGGTTACACAAGGTCGGTTACAAAGTAGGAGATACACATATCCGTATTGCCTATCTTGCCTTCCACGCCAAGTAGAGTCCCATCCGGACACGAGACGAAGTCTTCAATCTTGTGTTTTCATAGTCCAACAGTCCGGCTAAAGGATATAGTCCGGCTGTCCGGAGACCCCCTAATCCAGGACTCCCTCACCAGGCTATGGTATGTCGCAAAAAAAAAAGAAGAAGACCAGGCTATGGTTATCTCATCATTGGTCACCAAATTGAAGTACTTTCCATTTTCTTTGTCATGTGCATGTCCGCAGGTATCAACATAATGCTTTTTCAGTCCTTTAGGAGCAATCTTACGGCCACTGATCCATGTTGGATAGTACGATGAATCTCATGATACGGACATATTAATAAACTGTGTTTTTCTAGATCTTTACTAGGACCTGGAGAATATCGCACAGATGCACTTCTGCGGTGTGATGTAGCTGCGCCACTCCTCTTATGTCATGGTGCCCGACATCGACTTACCCTGTTGGGTCAGAACTGTTTTATGCTTCATAGACTCAATGGAATTCATTAACTGTACCAACTGTTGACGGCAACAACGAAGCATCTTTTGGATTCTGCATTGTAGTTAGTTTTTGCCCATACAATTTATTCTTCATTCCAGGTCTGGTGGAAATGACAGGAACACTTCAGTCTTATATAACAGGTCTTTCTTTTTCACATGTTACATATACCTCCTCCGAAGTCCGACATCATAACTCAGTGATGTATTCTTTTAGGGGATAAGTATTTCACTTTTAGGGGATGGTGTGTCATTCGTCAGCAATGCTATAGTTACAGGCAAATTACTATGGACAGAAGCTCACGGAATTAGGTGCAATCAATTAGTTGGGGGAAGGAGGGGCCCTCACCAGAAATTCAGGGGGAAGGTATGAATTAGGAAAGAACACGTCCGCCTGTAGGATTCTCTCTATAATAAACGTCCGTAAGTTTATCATTTTCGGTCATTCGTACCTCCTCTGATAAGCTTATTTTTTATATTAAATCAATAATCAACAAATGTTTGGGTTCACTAGATGTTAGAAGGAAGAATCAATAATCAAAATAGGTTATGCTTAGATGCAGTATTTGTTTGTGATTGCATGTTAATTGCAGATATCGAAGTTGATCAGACATAGAGTTGGTATGGTCTACTCACTTGCTGTTTGCATGAATATTTATACGCTCGCACAATGTATTGTATCGTAGAAATCGAATCGAATAGTTGCATCATTTCCTTTTAAAAGTACGGAGGAAAAATATGAAAGAGTAAATAAATGTTTTTTAATGTATATGAACAAATCTGTGCCTTCAACTATGCTATACCTCTTATGCGCAAGAGAAAAAACCCTATGTTATACCTCTATGTATATGTATCTCAAAACTGATAAAAGCAACTTTGAGATGCAGCTGTCAGTCAACAAACTATTTTCCAATTTATTTGTGCAGAACTTTGCTCACCAGTCTCATATATAGGTATGTTCTCTATATATGTGTTGTGTTTTCTTAGTAATTACTCCTGAAACTTTCTGCACACACGCAAGCATGTACTGAATTGGTGTGTTGGACTTGGAAGTACAATAAATCTTATGAGTGTGGTGTATGTATGTAAATGACACATCCATGAATGCATTGTATCACCTATCATTATGTGTTGTTGAATTCCGGTAGTTTCCTACGAAACATTTTTTTGTGTCCAAATTCAAGTTATTATTTGTAAAGAACGTAGTAGATTTACTATAATCTGACAATATTTTCATTTAGTTTCCAAACCATTAACCAATTTAATTGATGCACACATTCCGCAGCAACGCGCGGGGGTGTTATCTATTTAGTATATACTAGTAAGCATGCATGTGCAACGCACGTCTCGATTGTAAAACAGGTGAATTCACATAATATAAAAAAATAAACGTTTTTAAAATTATAAATCAAATGGATACACAATGTTTGATGTCGCTCAAATTGTATTTTCAAAAGCAAGACACAATAGTGGTTATGTTGCTGCATAGAGTAATAGGGCAGGAAAATATTCTCATTTAAATAAAATCAGCAATTATTTATTAATGCAATAATATAGGCATGTAGTATAGTCTTCTCTTCGAGTGTAGCCAGAGAAAAAAGTATAAATTGCCTTACGGTGCAATTATATTGTTCAAGATGCTTAATTCTCGAATCTTATTCTATTCTACTAATCTGCATAGCAAAATATATATTTGTACTAATTTGGATCAAATTATATATATTTTTTGGTTGTGTGGACTGCCAAAATTATATAGCTACCTACTATGGATAATAGGAAATAGAAGATGATATGTGACTACAACGACTTCTATACGAAATAAAGATGATTTATAAGAACTAATTGAAATGTAAAAGGGCTAAAAGAAATCCAATAATTATCATGATAGAAAAAATTTATCCGGTTTTGTATGTGTTTATGCGTTGGCAACCATACTAACTTACAATGATGTAAGACGTTTTGTACGTATAGAAACTGAAATGAGTTATGAAGAAAAATAAAGATGAAAGGAAAAGTATTCTAAAGTATTTGTCAAGCTTAACCTTATCAAGCTTTCAGGTCAGCTTCTAAATTACAAAAAAATGATGAATCCTCAAATAAGAAAGAGCCAACAATTTGGAACATGCTACAAAACTGGTGAAGATAGAAAGCATTCATCATCTTTTTCCTTGCCGTAAGGAGTAGCTTCAGCATACATTTGTAACAGTGCAATACCTGATCCGGAAAAAGTTGTTCATTATTATTATTGGAGGAAAGAGGCGCGCAGACAAAGAAAGAGAGGCGGTGCAAATAAGGCCTTAAACATCATGTCTTCAAGTTTGATGACTGCAGATATGTTGGATCATTCGAAACTGCACAAGTATATAAGAATAAATATATGTGCCAAAATAGCAAAAAGTATTTGGTTTCTCTGTCATGAAACAAAATAAATCCGACTAAGTACAGTTTATATAATTTCTCTGTACCAATATACGACAGCTGTATTAGGACAGATCCTTTGAAGGATCTATTTATTGGAACTCAGTAGGATTAGTTTCTTCATTGGATCCTTCTGTATGGTAAAATTCTCTTTATTGGAACGCAGTAGAGATTGCATACCTTTACAGAACAGCGAGAGATATTCTCTAACAACAGTTACGGAGTCATGTGACCCGTTTGAGATGTATAGAATTGTAAGTGCATCTAGTGCCACCCCTAGTTGGTTTTGGAGTATTGACGACAAACCTAGTTGAGGGACTAATGTGTTTGTGAGAATTGCAGGATAACACAGGTAGAAGTCCCTCATTGATTCGGTTTTCCTACCAGAGATGACCCCTAAAAATGTATGAAGACATTGAAGTCAAAGGTGGTAAGTGAAGACATTCACCTTGAAGACTATGACAAGAGAAGACATTGCATGAAGACTATGGAGCGCGAAGACTTAGATCTTTCGTAGTTCTTTTTCTTCTTTGTTGAGCCATAGGAACCACCGTACTGTTAAGTGGGGTCCAATAAAACCAGTCAGAATGACTGAAGTGATGCTTAACCAAAATCCTATGTCTTCGAGTGAAGACTATGAGAGGGAATCTTGTTCAGAGTTGGACAAGTCAGCTTTGCTTGTAGCCCAAGTAAAGTTGCCGTGTGTGTTTGAAATCTGACCGTTGGAACACGTGTCAGTTCCTTAGTGACCCAGGATCATTTCGGACAAATCAGGTCGGGTTGCCTAGTGGCTATAAATAGCCCACCCCTACAACCATAAACGGTTGGCTGCTCAGAGTTAAAGTATGGCTTTTATCGTTTGAGAGCAACCCACCTCGAAGCCTTTGAGAGAAAATTCCTTGAGAGGATAAAGCCCTAACCACCCAGAGCCAAAAAGTGTTAGGCATCACTTAAGTCTTCTTATCTGTGTGATCTGAAGACTTATTACATTTGAGGACTGTGAATCCTCCAACCGGTTAGGCGTCGTGTTCTGAGCATCCAAGAGTCATTGTGGATTGCCGGTAAACGAAGTGTGTGAAGGTTTGGAAGTCTACCTTGAAGACTTACCAGAGTAATTGGGCGAGGACTGGGTGTCCTTAGCTCAAGGGGAATAAGGTGAAGACGAGGTCTTCTGAGTTGAATCTCAGCCTCCCTAACCAGACGTACAGTTGTCACAGCAACTGGAACTGGTCCAACAAATCATTGTCTTCAACGAGTCACTGGTTTCATCTTTCTCTTCCCTTTACTTACTGTTGGCTCTTGTGAAGTAATTGTACGATAGCATCACCATTCGACTTCACTAAGTGATTACGTGTACTGATTGGCTTCTCTACATCTTCCTACCTGATCCTTACTGCCTAGCTGCTATTTGTCATTGTGCTTTCACTTCATTAAATACATGGCTATGGTTTGCCTAGTGTAGTCTACCTTCCGCTGCATGATAATAGGTTTATTTCTATCGTTTGTCTTCGAAACTCACATGTTTTGAAGACTTCCATTAAAATCGCCTATTCACCCCCCCCCCCTAGTCGATCACTAGCACTTTCAAGAATCATGTAACTGAAATAGTAGTACATCTTCAATATCTTGCCTCCTACTGAATCTTACATAATTTACTGGATTGCTATGCAATTATGTTAAAGTGACGCGTGTAAAGTTTTTTCTAAGAATGAATCATATATTCTGATTTCCAACCTATCCCTGGAGATAGTGCATAGGCAAGTGCAACCCACCTTAATTCCAGGTAAAGCAACGTCATATGTAAAACACACACTGATCAAATAGCACAAATAAGGCAATTCTAATCAAGGGGATGGCGTTACCTCTTGATACGGTCCAGTTTAATGCATATGGTGGTACGAGGTAAAGCACAAGAAAGCCGACATGAACATGAGAAGTAATCATGGAAAATAGACTCTGCATCTTGACTTCTTCAGTATCCCTCTTGATCCTACTTTGTAAGACAAGATTGCTGCATTCTTATGTACGTGCCATATATAATTACACATTTTCAGTACAACAGTCGGCAACCTAAGATAATCCCAAATCTATAATTCTAGATTGCTTGAAGCCCCACGATTCTTATTTAATATGTAATGCACATGCACCCACTGAACAGACACTTTGTCGGCATGGGTGCTGCGAACGGAGCTGAAGTGGGTGCTGCGAACAGACACTTTGTCGGCATGGGTGCTGCAAACAGACACTTTGTTTAGGTTAAGACTAATCGTTAGATTGATTTTAGTGGGCCTAATTGTGCGGTGGTATTGGATCTGTGTACGCTTTGTGGGGTGTGCTTAAAGAAATTTTTATTTGATTGTTTAATAGTAAGTATAGATATCCATCAGGTACACATGCCTTGGGAAACAAGGACTTGACCCAGCCGTATCAATCTAAACCGAATAAAATCAGGTAATACGGCAAGGACTGATTACATGCCAAATATACAGGATATTTACTTTAACAGTAGCGACACATGTTGTCTAGACGGTGGTTTTAGTCTTACTGTTGTATGACTTTGTAAGATCTTGTGTGAATAATTAATAAAGTGACTTCCTGCATCGTCCAGATGCAGAGGCCGGGGGTCCTTCTCCATTTCTAAAAAATATATTCTTTCCCCTTTAATGAAAAGGCAAAGC
>NC_041384.1:561759461-561812969 GCF_002162155.2 Triticum dicoccoides | reverse complement strand
ACATAGCAAAACGAAGTGTGCTTGTGGTTTGCTGCTTTTACATTATACTTTGCCCAATTTAATTACATTCATAAAAAAGCTATATTTAAATAAAGAAACAGTGTGGAATCCCACTGCTTTCATTCTATTTGTATTCTAGTAGCCTTAGAGAACACAAAAAGAATTAGACATGCCCAAGAAAATGGTGAGAAGCAAGCAACACATGGCGAAAAAACACACACCTATCCTTTTTGCATAGCTCCTGTTGGTGTCCACGACAGATTTTTGCGCTCATAGACAAGAAGAATAGTCTGATCAGAGTTCCAAATGAGTCCAACATTCCAAATCGGGAGATGGGGTGTATATCCTAGCACCACCCAAAAAGAATCAAAGACTGGACAGATATGGTGGGTGCGCGTCCCTCGGTCCATCACAACCTCCCTTGCCCACACCTGCTAGTTGTATCCTGGGCGTAGAACAAAAAATGCACATGAACCATGTTTCGTTGATGACAGAGAATGGGGAAAAGAAAGCGAAAAACAAATATCTCTATCTCAATCCACGTACCTCTCTTCTTATTTTGGAAGATACTTCGGGCCGCCGAAAAATACAACGAATGTGATTACAATTGCAAACCCTATCACCTTGTACGAGTCGAGCGTACGAGCACGACCATCTACCAAACAAAATCGCAAAGAAAAGTCTCCCTCTTGCTACTTCTCTGCTAGTCCACTCCCCCAAGTCTATCCAGAATATGCACTGCCAACCATGGGAAAACATAAGGGGGAAAATGGTCGATTTTGCGAGCATGCTGATGCGGATGAGCCACTCCCGAATCGGCAACATGTGAGATCAAGGACATATGAAGAAATTAATGACGGAACCAAGTTAAAAATGATAAGCACTGGATGATACCCCATGCGTCGATGCAGGGATTGGTTGCAGTATATTTGAACGGATTTGATTTAGGAAATATGATTTTTTTGTTAATAATGTGGGAACAGAAAGTGAAAATACAAATAGTTGATTGTACTATTTCTGATTATTATAAAGTTGTCAAATGCTTATTCATATAAGTAGCATATAAGAATGGAAGACAAAAAATATATAAGAATGAAAGATATTATCCAATGGATGGTTGCATATTAAGGTGTTTTTTTTCCATGCATCTTTCTTTTGTAGATATTTTGTAGACATAAGACTTAGATGTGCAATACTTATGGCACATCTAGATGTGCTTTAGCAAAACTGTTAAAATATCTACAAAATATCAACCATGCACATTGGCGCGCCTCTTTCAGGCCCGTAGGTAGATTGAAACTCCATAAATGTGGGCCTCGAGCTCATAGGCAGTGCACGTGTGATTCAGGCCGATCGAGCTAGTTAGCAAGGTAGGCCAGGTGGCTATAGCTAACTAGCTGGAAGCGGCATTAGAGCTAGCAGCAGCTCCACAATGCTGGGAGCTTGCTCCTCTATGTCTCTGCTACTTGTCGCAATAGCGTTCCTATACCTCGCCCATAGGTTAACGCCCAAGAGAAAGATCTGTGGTGGCACATGCTCGTCAGCGGCGGCGCCGCTTCCGCCAGGGCCGTCACCGTGGCCGGTCGTCGGCAACCTGCCCGAGATGATGCTCCACAAGCCAGCGTTCCGGTGGATCCATCTAATGATGAAGGAGATGGGCACCGACATCGCCTGCTTCCGCCTCGGCGGCATCCACGTCATCCCGATCACCTGCCCCGAGATCGCGAGGGAGGTGCTCACGAGGCAGGACGCCAACTTCGTGTCCCGCCCGCTCAGCTTTGCCTCCGGAGCCATCAGCTACGGGTACAAGGACGCCGTGCTCTCACCGTTCGGCGACCAGTGGAAAAAGATGCGCCGGGTGCTCACCTCTGAGATCGTCTGCCCTTCCCGTCACAAGTGGTTTCACGACAAGCGCGCCGACGAGGCCGACAACTTCGCACGCTACGTGTACGCCTTCACTTCGTCGTCAACCTCGGGCGCTAATGTGGACGTCAGGCACATCTCACGGCATTACTGTGGCAACGTCATCCGCCGCCTTGTCTTCGGCAAGCGGTACTTCGGCGAGCCCCAGCCTGACGGCGGGCCGGGGCAGCTCGAGGTGGAGCACGTAGACGCCACCTTCACCTCCCTGGGGCTCCTCTTCTCGTTCTGCGTCAGCGACTACCTACCGTGGCTGCTTGGCCTTGACCTCGACGGCCACGAGAAGAAGGTCAAGCAGGCCAACGCGACCATGAGTAGACTGCACGACACAGTCATCGACGAGCGGTGGAGGCAGCGGAAGGGCGGCGAGAGGCGGTAGGAGCTCCAGGACCAGGATTTCCTCGACGTTCTCATCACCCTGAACGACGGGGATGGCAACCCGTTGCTTACCATCGAGGAGGTCAAAGCAGTGTGCAAGGTAGGGAAACCTTCAACATGGTACACCGTGAATGCACGTACATATATAGTGGTCAAAGATAATAACTCCATTAATGTATGCTCGGCTCGTGCACATAATTTTTCTGATTTTGCAATCTTCCAGATGACTAAAAAATAACTACAACTTTTCTCCATGTATGCGTGTAGACATGTGTCAAAGATAATAGATAATATCACTAACACACGGTGCACACGTAATTTATCTCCATGCAAATGTATGCAGGACATAACATTAGCGGCAGTTGACAACCCGTCCAACGCAGTGGAGTGGGCATTGGCGGAGATGGTGAACAACCCGGAGTTACTGAACAAGGCTATGGAGGAGATCGACCGGGTGGTGGGTCGGGAGCGGCTGCTGCAAGAGTCGGACATCCCACAACTTACCTACGCTAAGGCGTGCATACGTGAGGCATTTCGGCTGCATCCAGTCGCTTTCTTTAACTTGCCGCATGTAGCGACCACTGACACCACTGTCATCGGCTACCGTGTGCCCAAGGGAAGCCATGTCATCCTCAGTCGGACTGGCCTGGGCCGAAACCCGACCATTTGGGACGAGCCGCTCTGGTTCAAGCCAGAGCGGCACATGGGAGACGACATATATGTGACGCTCACAGAGAGCAAATTGCGGTTCATCTCCTTCAGCACCGGCCGTCGTGGCTGTATGGCGGCATCGCTAGGGACGGCCATGAGTGTTATGCTCTTTGGGAGGCTCCTATAGGGCTTCACATGGACCAAACCGGCAGGGGTGTCTGTCATCCATCTTAGTGAGTCCAAGCACAACCTCTTCATGGCAAAGCCGCTAGTGTTGCACGCCGAGCCACGTCTTCCAATGCACCTATACCCTCCACGGGTCTATTAAACAAGTAATGAGTGAGCTCAACCAATCACCGCATGCAATGCATCTGCTTGATATGGACCGTTCATTTGTTTGAAAATATATTTTCTTCCAACCATTGCAACTTATGGTGTAAGTGTGTATCTCGTGTTTCAGATTGACACAATCAGGGACCACACATGACTTTTTTTTGTGTGTAAGATTCCGCTAGTGTGAACTTGTGTAGAGGTGGGGTTGGAGTTGAAGTCATCCGGATGCACCCCACTAACATGGCATAAAATTTTCAAGAAACAACACAATAAATAAAAATGTGCTTTGTAGTTTCTAGCAAGATTATCGGACATAATAGAAGACAATATATAAATATGAGAAAATAGAAATCAAAAGATGCCTATAATGATGAAACAAAAAGACAAAAATACTTGGAAAAAATGTCATGTATTTCCATATCCCAAAATACATAGCTCGGTAACCTAAAAGATAAAAAGTAGACTTAGAATAGTCAAGACAAAGTAAAATGACCAAATATAAGTACTTGAGTAGCGAATATTTGCACATTACCTTTTAGTACATTTGCTTCCTCAAAGCCATCAAGTGATCAACCACTTGATCATTGGTGGATTTATTTTCATTTCCTCTTACTCCACATGATAAATAACATCATCACTCAAGTTGTGACCATTTATGCGATTTGATGAGTAGTGAGTATTTGAACGTTACTACCTCCGTCCTGGTTTATTAGCCCTTCTTGTAGTTTGCGTCAAACTTTGACCGTTTATTTAACTATCAAAAAATTAGTTATACTATACCTAAAAATAGTATCATTGGAAACCTCTTTCAAATATGAATCTAACAATATTAGTTTTGTGACATACAACTTATAATTTGTTATGATCAAAGTTGGACACAAAATACGAAGGGGACCAATAAACCCGGACGGAGGTAGTACCTTTAGTACATTTGCTTCCTCAAAGCCATCAAGTGATCAACCACTTGATCATTGGTGGATTTATTTTCATTTCCTCTTCCTCTACATAACAAATAACATCATCACTCAAGTTGTGACCATTTATGCGATTGGGCGAGTAGTGAGTATTTGTGCATTACCTTTTAGTACATTTGCCTCCCTAGAGCCATCAAATGCTCAACAACTTGATCATTGGTGGCTTTTTTCATTTCTTCTTCCTCCACATAACAAATAACATCATCACTCAAGTTGTGACCATTTATGCGATGGGCGATTATGTTTTCACCAATTACGTGACTAAAAAGCACCTCTCAAGTCTCAACTATAGCATGACAATAAGCAACAAAATTACTAGTTTGAACAACTGATAAAACAAATGATACATAACAGGCCTCCTTGTCTGCTCCTTACATGCACATCATCAATATAGTGGCATATATCTTTATCAAGACCACTTAGTTCCATGGAATCAAAATCTTGATGTGATAGTTTTGTTATACTCACTGAATTCTCCAAATTGAAAACACGAATGAGTCTCTTGGAATCAAAGCCGCTGACCAAAAAAGAAAATTAGAGGATGCATCATTGAAACAAGTGTCAAGTTTTTGAACTAGTCAATCAAAAACATCAACCAATCAACTTGATATTGATATTTGTTGGTAATTCAGGTTACATGTCTTCTCTTTTTCTAGATTAACATATTCATCTTCCATGTCCAACTCTACAATATCATGCTCCCGTAAAGTACATAAAATTCACCAAACATAGATCCGGGCCCCTCTTCACTAAGTTCATTCAAAAAAACTTGTTGACTTCAAAAAAATCATGGTATTTACTATGTCTTGATCCTTCCATTGCAGACCACAAATTCTAGAACTTTAATACTAGCTGGAACATGCCAACGTAACTCTTAAGTGTTCTATCATGCGAACGCCAATGAGTGTCTCTAGATCTTTGAAGGCATTGCTCTTGATTTAGTTATGCTCCTATTGTAAGTTTCCCACACCCTAAAGCCTTCACATTTCTTCAAGATTAACATCTCTAATAATTTGCATTCGATTGAAAGATCCACCCACAAAATTTAGGTAGAAATAATACCAAAGAAATTACTAACTCCTTTATGGGTTCTTACGTAGCACACCAACTAACTGAAGCTTGTGAGCAAAGAAACAGACATTAATAAGTTGTGCTACTTTCTCTCATGATCAATGATTTGAGGCAATTGAACTCATGTTGCTAGCATCATCGTATCATTGTCCTTTAACTTCATTGTAAATCAAATTAGTTTGCGGATGTAGAATCAATTGAACTATTGAGGTGCAAAGAAGTTGTTTATTTCACATAAATAAGACCAACAAAACTTGTCTTTAGAATTCCACGACTATCAAGATACAGCAAGGCCACAACTATATGTTATTTGCAAGAAACAATTGTGGACTCATCAAGAAGCACACAACACACATTATTGGCATCTTCTTTGAGAATAAATTGCACTGTCACATATGCAAAACCTTGAGAGGTATCTTTCTAGACTTTAGGAGCCACCATAATAAAATTCTTTGTGGCACCTTTTCCCGTAGCCTTTCCTACAAGTGGGCTATGCTTACCTAAGTCACAAACTTCCAAGATATTCCCTTTACTGTGTGATTTCTTTGTCTCTTGTGGACCTAAAAAGATCCTGCAGCAGTTGTCAATCAAGGCATTGAGTTGAATTAAATAGGAAATCTTGGAAGGTCCACTTTGAATCCAAATATAAACATCAATGGGTTGATCTCTTTTCTTTAAAGCAACATAATTTTTAATTGCTTGATCATGGACACTACCGACATTACCAGCACACCTTGGTTTCATGTTCTCGGAGCGAAAGCCTCATACCTAGTTTCTTTCTTGTGGCCACGGTCCTAGACAAGAAACAATAAAAACAATATGGTTTTTTCTTCTCTTCATTTGTATTCAAGCCAACTCCCAACTTCATCAAACCAACCAGGATTGAGCCTTCTCCTTGTAGTCCCAAACTCCGAATATGGAAAATTAGTTTCTCTTGGATGATAAGGTTTATTAACCCAAGTACTTTCTTATTGTGTAGGATCGAAAGTATGTCTAGAGGGGGTGATTAGACTACTTGACCCAATAAAAATCTATCATTTTCCCAATTTTAGTTGTGGGCAGATTTTAGCAATTAGCAGAAGTCAAGAAATCAACCTACACATGCAATTCTAAGAGTATAGCAGCGGAAAGTAAAACATTGCATATGAAGGTAAAGGGAAGGGTTTGGAGAAGGCAAACACGATGGAGACATCGAGATTTTTGGCGTGGTTCCGATAGGTGGTGCTATCATATGCCCACGTTGATGGAGAATTCAACCCACGAAGGGTAACGGCCGCGTGAGTCCACGGAGGGCTCCAGCCACGAAGGGTCCACGAAGAAGCAACCTTGTCTATCCCACCATGGTGATCGCCCACGAAGGACTTGCCTCACTCGGGTATGAAGGAAATATTTCCTAGAGGCAATAATAAAGTTGTTATTTATATTTCCTTATATCTTGATAAAAGTTTATTATTCATGCTAGAATTGTATTAACCGGAAACTTAGTACATGTGTGAATACATAGACAAAACAAAGTGTCCCTGGTATGCCTCTACTTGACTAGCTCATTAATCAAAGATGGTTGAGTTTCCTAACCATAGACATGTGTTGTCATTTGATGAACGGGATCACATCATTAGAGAATGATGCGATGGACATGACTCATCCATTAGCTTAGCATAATGATCGTTTAAGTTTTATTGCTATTGCTTTCTTCATGACTTATACATATTCCTCTGACTATGAGATTATGCAACTCCCGAATACCGGAGGAACACCTTGTGTGCTACCAAATGTCACAACATAACTAGATGGTTATAAATATGCTCTACAGATGTCTTAGAAGGTGTTTGTTGGGTTGGCATAGATCGAGATTAGGATTTGTCACTCCGAGTATCGGGGAAGTATCTCTAGGCCCTCTCTGTAATGCACATCACGGTAAGCCTTGCAAGCAATGTGACTAATAACTTAGTTGTAGAAAGATGCATTACGTAATGAGTAAACAGACTTTCTGGTAACGACATTGAACTAGGTATAAGGATACCAACGATCGAATCTCGGGCAAGTAACATACCGATGACAAAGGGAATATGTATGTTGTCATTGCGGTTTGACCGATAAAGATCTTCGTAGAATATGTAGGAACCAATATGAGCATCCAGGTTCCGCTATTGGTTATAGACCGGAGATGAGTCTCGGTCATGTCTACATAGTTCTCAAACCCGTAGGGTCCGCACACTTAATGTTCGATGACAATTTGTATTATGAGTTGTGTCCAAAGATTTTTCGGAGTCCCGGATAAGATCACGGACATGACAAGGAGTCTTGAAATGGTCGAGAGGTAAAGATTGATATATTGGAAGATGGTATTCGGACAACGGAATGGTTTCGGAGTGGTTCGGGTATTTTTTTAGAGTATCGAGGGGTTACCGGAACCCCCCGGGGAAAGTAATGGGCCTACATGGGCCATAGGGGAGAGGGGAGGCAGTCCACAAGGGGTGGCCGCGCCCCCCTCCCATAGGGAGTCTGAATTGGACTAGGGAGGGGGCGCGCCCCCTTTCCTTCTCCTCTTCCCTCTCCCTTCCCTCTTTCCCCCTCCATCCGAAGGAATAAGAGGGGGGACGAATCCTACTAGGACTGGAGTCCTAGTAGGACTCCCCCCACTTGGCGCGCCCCCTAGGGCTGGCCTCCTCCCTCTACCTCCTTTATATACATGGGCAGGGCACCCCTTGGAGACACACCAGTTGTTCCAAGCCGTGTGTGGCATCTCTCTCCATAGTTTACTCCTCCGGTCATAACGTCATAGTGCTTAGGCGAAGCCCTGCGCAGATCACATCACCATCACCGTCACCACGCCGTCGTGCTGATGAAACAATCCCTCGACCCTCTGCTGGATCAAGAGTTTGAGGGACGTCATCGAGCTGAACGTGTGCTGAACTCGGAGGTGTCGTACATTCGGTACTAGATCGGTTGGATCACGAAGACGTTCGGCTACATCAACCACGTTAACCTAACGCTTACGCTTTCGGTCTATGAGGGTACGTGGACACACTCTTCCCCTCTCATTGCTATGCATCTCCTAGATAGATCTTGCGTGATCATAGGAATTTTTTTGAAATTGCATGCTACGTTCCCCAACAGTGGCATCCGAGCCAGGTCTATGTGTATGATATGCACGAGTAGAACACAAAGAGTTGTGGGCGATAATAGTCATACTGATTACCACCAATGTCTTATTTTGATTCGACGGTATTGTTGGATGAAGCGGCCCAGACCAACCTTACATGACCACGTTCATGAGACAGGTTCCACCGACGGACATGCAACTTGTTTTGCATAAAGGTGGCTGGTGGGTGTCTGTTTCTCCAACTTTAGTTGAATCCATTTGACTACGGTCGGTCCTTGTTGAAGGTTAAAACAACACACTTGACGAAAAATCATTGTGGTTTTAATGCGTAGGTAAGAACAGTTCTTGCTAGAAGCCCGTAGCAGCCACGTAAAACTTGCAACAACAAAGTAGAGGATGTCTAAATTGTGTTTGCAAGGCATGTTGTGATGTGATATGGTCAAGAAATGATGTGATATAAGTTATTGTATGAGATGATCATGTTTTGTAAAAAGTTATCGGCAACTGGTAGGAGCCTTATGGTTCTCTCTTTTATTGTATGAAATGCAATCGCCATGTAATTGCTTTACTTTATCACTATGCGGTAGCGATAGTCGTAGAAGCAACAGTTGGCGAGATGACAACGGCGCTACGATGGAGATCAAGGTGTCAAGCCGGTGATGATGGAGATCATGACGGTGCTTTGCAGATGGAGATTAAAGGCACAAGATGATGATGGCCATATCATGCCATATCTTTTATGCATCTTATTTTTCTTAGTATGATGGTAGCATTATAAGATGATCTTTCACTAAATTTAAAGGTATAAGTGTTCTCCCTGAGTATGCACCGTTGCTACAGTTCGTCGTGCTGAGACACCACGTGATTATCGGGTGTGATAAGCTCTACGTTCACATACAATGGGTGTAAGACAATTTTGCACGTGCAGATTACTCAGGTTAAACTTGACGAGCCTAGCATGTACAGACATGGCCTCGGAACACTGAGACCGAAAGGTAGAATGTGAATCATATAGTAGATATGATCAACATAGAGATGTTCACCATTGAAAACTACTCCATCTCACGTGATGATCGGACATGGTTTAGTTGATCTGGATCACGTGATCATTTAGATGACTCGAGGGATCTCTGTCTAAGTGGGAGTTCTTTAGTAATATGATTAATTGAACTTAAATTTATCATGAACTTAGCCCTGATAGTTTTTGCATATCTATGTTGTTGTAGATCAATGGCCCGTGCTACTGTTCCCTTGAATTTTAATGTGTTCCTAGAGAAAGCTAAGTTGAAAGATGATGGTAGCAACTACACGGACTAGGTCCGTAACTTGAGGATTATCCTCATTGTTGCACAGAAGAATTATGTCCTTGAAGCACCGCTGGGTGCAAACCCTGCTGCAGGAGCAACACCGGACGTTATGAACGTCTGGCAAGCTAAATTTGATGACTACTCGATAGTTCAGTGTGCCATGCTTTACGGCTTATAATCGGGACTTCAAAGATGTTTTGAACGTCATGGAGCATATGAGATGTTCCAGGAGTTGAATTTAGTATTTCGAGCAAATGCCCGACTTAAGAGATATGAAGTCTCCAACAAGTTCTATAGTTGCAAGATGGAGGAGAACAATTCTGTCAGTGAACACATACTCAGAATGTCTAGGTACCATAACCACTTGACTCAGCTGGGAGTTAATCTTCCGGATGATAGTGTTATTGACAGAGTTCTTCAATCAATGCCACCAAGCTACAAAGGCTTCATGATGAACTATAATATACAAGGGATGGAAAAGACAATTCCCGAGCTCTTCGCGATGCTTAAGGTTGTGGAGGTAGAAATCAAGAAGGAGCATCAAGTGTTGATGGTTAACAAGACCACTAGTTTCAAGAAAAAGGGCAAAGGTAAGAAGGGGAACTTCAAGAAGAATAGCAAGAAAGTTGCTGCTCCCGGGAAGAAGCCCATGTCTGGACCTAAGCCTGAAACTGAGTGCTACTACTGCAAAGGGACTGGTCACTGGAAGCAGAACTGCCCCAAGTATTTGGTGGATAAGAAGGATGGCAAAGTGAAAGGTATATTTGATATACATGTTATTGATGTTTACCTTACTAATGCTTGTAGTAGCGCCTGGGTATTTGATACTAGTTCTGTTCCTCATATTTGCAACTCGAAACAGGGGCTAAGGATTAAATGAAGATTGGCTAAGGACGAGGTGACGATTGATGTCGCTTGAAGCTACGTTGGTATTTCCCCAAAGAGGAAGGGATGATGCAGCACAGCGGCGGTAGGTATTTCCACCAGATGTGAAACCAAGGTTATTGAACCAGTAGGACAACCAAGCAACACAACGTAAACAGCCCCTGCACACAAATAACAACCACTCGCAAAATGATGTGTTAAAGGGGTTGTCAATCCCTTTCAGGTAATGGCGCCAGAAATTGGTGCGTGGATGGAAGAAAGTTGTAATAGATTGAATAAATAGATCGCAAATAAAATAAAGTGCAGAAAAGTATTTTTGTATTTTTGGTTTAGTAGATCTGAAAATAAATGCAAAGGAAAAGTAGATCGCAAAGGCAAATAATATGAGAAAGAGACCCGGGGCCCGTAGGTTTCACTAGTGGCCTCTCTCGAGAAAAATAGCAAATGGTGGGTGAACAAATTGTTGTTGGGCAATTGATAGAACTTCAAATAATCATGATGATATCCAGGCAATGATCATTACATAGGCATCACGTCCAAGATTAGTAGATCGACTCCTGCCTGCATCTACTACTATTACTCCACACATCGACCGCTATCCAACATGCATCTAGTGTATTAAGTTTATGGATAAACGGAGTAATGCAATAAGAACGATAACATGATGTAGACAAGATCTATCTATGTAGAGATAGATCCCATCTTTTTATCCTTAGTAGCAATGATACATACGTGTCGGTTTCCCTTCTATCACTGGGATCAAGCACCGTAAGATCGAACCCACTACAAAGCACCTCTTCCCATTGCAATAGAAATAGATCAAGTTGGTCAAACAAAACCCAAATATCGGAGAAGAAATACGAGGCTATAAGCAATCATGCATAAAAGAGATCAAAGAAACTCAAATACTTTCATGGATATAAAAAGAGATAGATTTGATCATAAACTCAAAGTTCATCGGATCCCAACAAACACACCGCAAAAGAGTTACATCATATGGATATCCAAGAGACCATTGTATTGAGAATCAAGAGAGAGAGTAAACTATCTAGCTACTAACTACGCACCCGAAGGTCTACAAAGAACTACTCATGCATCATCAGAGAGGCACCAATGGAGGTGGTGAACCCCATCCGAGATGGTGTCTAGATTGGATCTGGTGGTTCTGGACTCTGCGGCGGCTGGATCAATATTTTGTCGACTCCCCTAGGGTTTTGGGAATATTGGGGTATTTATAGAGCAAAGAGGCGGTCCGGGGGGCACCCAAGGTGGGCACAACCCACCAGGGCACGCCTGGGCCTCCTGGCGCGTCCTGGTGGGTTGTGCTCCCCTCGGGGCACCCCCAGGCATAGCCAGGGCCCATTGTGTTCCTTCTAGCCCATAAAAAAATCTCCGTAAAGTTTTGTGGCATTTGGACTCCATTTGATATTGATTTTCTGTGATGTAAAAAACATGGAAAAACAGCAACTGGCACTTGGCACTATGTCAATAGGTTAGTACCAAAAGATGATATAAAATGACTATAAATGATTATAAAACATCCAAGATTGATAATATAACAGCATAGAACAATCAAAAATTATAGATACGTTGGAGATGTGTCAGCATCCCCAAGCTTAACTCCTACTCGTCCTCTAGGGAAGTGATAAAACAGAATTTTTGATGTGGAATGCTGCCTAACATGTCATATCATATTCTTTTCTTTATAGCATGGACATTTGGACTTTTATATTGTTCAAAGCAATAGTCTAGTTTTGACATGATAATTTAAATACTCAAGCATATCAACAAGCAACCATTTATTTCAAAATATCAACGCTAAAATAAGTTATTTGTAGCCCATCATGGTCAACCATTGATCCATTCATGAAACACACTCGCATATTAGCTACACCCAATACTCAAGTATGATCATATTGCCTCCTAGTTGGTGCTTTTATAAGATAATATGGAGACTCAAATTCAAAATAAAAGTTGCATAAATTAAAAGAAAGGCCCTTCGCAGAGGGAAGTAGGGATTTGTAGAGGTGCCAGAGCTCAAAGCGAAAAGCTTAGAGATAAAAACATTTTGGGAGGTGTGTCCATCCCACCAATGAAAGCGACCTAGAGTTCCCAATACTTTCCATGCTTAGATATAACATAGGCGGTTCCCAAACAGAAAATAAAGTTTATTCCTTTTTCCACCATACTTTCACTTTCCATGGCTAAACGTATCCACGGGTGCCCTCCATACCAACACTTTCCAAGGAATTTATTATTTGACAACATAAAGTAAATTCATTTTTTCATTTCGGGACTGGGCATCCCTAATACCTTTGCCTTGCTCTCATGCAATGACAAGTGAATAAACACTCATCTTGAGAATAACACATCTAGCATGGAAAATATTAGCCACCCCTCACCGCTCCGCGAGCGAAACGAACACACAAAAGAGAAGTTTATTTGCTTAGAATGGCAAAACAATACCGCATATAGGTAGATATAGTGGACTCATGTGGCAAAACTGGGTTAAAGGTTTTTGGATGCACAAGTAGAGATCATACTTAGTGCAAAATGAAGGCTAGCAAAAGATTGAGAAGCGACCAACCAAGAAACAAATAATCTCATAAGCGAGCATTAAGCATAACTAACACCGAATAATGCACCACAAGTAGGATATAATTTCATTGCATAATTATTGACTTTCGTGCTTGCATAGGGAATCACAAACCTTAACACCAATATTCTTACTAAAGCATAATTACTCATCAAGATGACTCACGTATAACATCATCATATCTCAAAACTGTTACTAAGAATCAAGTTTATTTTGTCCAATGATCTTCATGAAAGTTTTTATTATATCCTTCTTGGATATCTATCACTTTGGGACTAATTTTCATGTGTTGCTTTTCATAAGCTCAAACAAATATAAGTGAAGATCATGAGCATAATATTACTTTCTCTCAAAATAATTTAAGTGAAGCAAGAGAGAATTTCTTGAAAATTTTACTAACTCTAAAATAAATCTAACTGAAGCAAGAGAGCATTTCTTCAAAAATACTAAAGTACACCGTGCTCAAAAAGATATAAGTGAAGCACTAGAGCAAGTCCATAGCTCATAAAAATTTAAGTAAAGCATAGAGAGCAATTCTAACAAGTCATGACATAATTTTGGCTCTCTCAAATAGGTATGTCCAGCAAGGTATCAAGACTTAAAACACAAAATAAAAGAAGCAAAGACTCATATCATACAAGACGCACCAAGCAAAACACATAGTATGTGACGAATAAAAATATAGCTTCGAGTAAAATACCGATGGTCGTTAGAAGAAAGAGGGGATGCCACTCGGGGGCATCCCCAAGCTTAGTTGGTTGCTCATTTTTGGATAATAGCTTGGGATGTCGGGGCATCCCCAAGCTTAGGCTCTTCTACTCCTTATTCCTTCATCCATCGTAAGATAACCGAAAACTTGAAAACTTCAATCACACAAAACTCAACAAAACCTTCATGAGATCCGTTAGTATAAAAAAAATCACTACTATAAGTGTTTTATCGAACCAATTAATATTTTGTTATTGCATTATATCTACTATATTCCAACTTTTGTATGGCAAAAACTCAACAAAACCCGTTTGTCCTTGTGCCCCCTTTCCTCCATCACTTTGTTTCACCTCCACGTCTGCGTCCATACGCAAGCTCGCTATGGAGGTAATTAGCCACATCAGCAAACGGGTGAAGCACAGTCCTGAGATTTATATGCCTAGACTAGATTTATGGAAGATCTATACTGAGTCTGTTTCAACGTCAATTGGTCGCAACTTCTGTATTGTTTACATTGAGATGGCGTTTGAAAGCGAGGAGAAAGGGAAACATTGCATCTGATTTTGGTAATCAATATATCAAAATTCTGGCTCAGCCTCAAGGGATTATTTGAGACTTGTGATACAATACGCGTAAGGACTCTCAAGTTTCTTAAGCAGATCATTTTACTGGGAAGCTACGGTTGAGAAAACTGGTGCAAGTACATCACCTAAACCGCCACTATCTCTACGGCGGGAGAGCCGCCGTCCCAGCAGGAGAGCTGCCGTCGCCAAGCCACAGTCCGCCTCCGACGGCGGTGCCTCACACCATGGCCTTGTTCTGCCTAACCCGCCGCTATCATGGGGTACCTCGCCTCAAGACGCCCGGACTGATCACTTCAGCAGCAGCCCGCTTTGAACCGCCCCCGCATGACTCGGCCGCAGCAGCCACCAACAAGACGCCATGGTTTCGGTTGTTGTTCTCCTTGCTTTGAGTCGATGGTTTGTTTCTGTCACCGAGGCCTATTGTTAAACAACGGGAAACTGAATATGAACTGCTACAACACCGAAGAACCAAAAGATGCTTCTTTCACAAAAAAACGGGGGAGAGGTTGACACAGCGTGGTGCTCCTGGACAATCTTTATTCAAAGAAAAGAAAAAGACAAGTCTACATGCAGTCTTTCTACCCACGTGGAAATCAGGAAAAAGAAAAGGAGACCATGGGGTGCTATAAGTGCATCAGATAAGCTGAGTTAGGACATTCATCTGACTATGTCCGCTATTATCCAGTACCAGCATCTGCGTTTGTCTAAAAAAATCTGTTGAAGAGTGATGTGGTTTGGTCAACATGACCCGGAGCGTTCGAGCCGTCCAGCTCCAGCTCTGCTGTGGTGGCGCTTCAAGCCGCTACCTTCGTCGTCGCCTCTGCCACCTCGCGTGGAGCCACCCCCGCTTGGCGAGCCGCCTTTGCCTCAACATCCGGAGAGTAGCTAAATCGCCATGAAATTTTTTGGAGGTGATCCATAGACGCGATATACGACTCGTCATTCGGAAGAATCAGTTGAAGGTTGTCCTATCAAGATTTATTGATACATCTTTATTTTTCTTCAAGAACAATTACTCTTGTCTGTAAAACTTCTTATGCAGAACAAGTCATCATTACAAAAGAGGCCATCAAGCTATGGCCCTTGCCTACACCGGACGGGCCAATGGACAGGGTCAATTATAACCCACCGAGATTCAACATATTCCAGCAATCCACTGGTCATATCATGGTCAAGCATGGAGAGTCTCAAGCCAACTCCTCAAGTAGTCTTAAGACTCGGGGGCTACGAGGCTACGATGACATGACTTAGCAAATTTTGTGAGATTCAAGATCCCGGGTCATTGGAGGGAAGATAACCCGGCCTGGAGGCTACTGCCTTACTGGCGAATATTTAAAGACCGTCAGAAAATTTTTGGCTTGAAAAGAAGGATTTTGATTCAAAACCCGGTTCAAGGGAAATATGTCTCCCACAAAGCACTGAAGCTCTCAATATCCGGTTTAAAATCCGGCTCAAGGTAAACCTGTTTCCCACAAAGCTTTCAAATCCGGTTTAAAGTTCATGCTCAAAAAGAATTAATCTCTCGAAAAGTTCGAGTTCTCAGAAGGATTAAAGGCTGCTAAAGAGAACTTGCTGCCATGATGCGCGGTTCAAACATGGGTATCCTGCCTTACGGCTTATCTTATTATGATCACTTGGGGGCTTCCTGTTCATCGAGCATAGCTGTTGGTACCCTCTTGATAGGCGCAATGCCAAAACATATATGGTCACTTGGGGGCTTCCTGTTCAAACATAGGTCCTATTCGAACCAAAGAGAACATAGATGTCGGTACCCTCTTGATCAGCACACTGCCAAACTCACCAGGGGGCTTCTTGATCGTATTTGAATCATAGCTTAACCCCTTTTGGGTCCAAATTGGATCGTATTCGAATCAGGGTCGTTAAAAACCTCTCAAGGTCATTTGGGGGCTTCCTGTTCAAACATAGGTCTTATTCGAACCAAAGAGAACATAGTTGTCGGTACCCTCTTGATCGGCGCAACGCCAAAGCCACTAGGGGCTACATGATCATATTCGAATCCTAGCTTAACCCCTTTGGTCCGGTTTACTGATCGTATTCGAATCAAAAACCTCAAATTATTCTTTCTATTTTGCTTAAGTTTTTCGAAAACAGTCTTTTGGGTTTGTCTTGAGACTTTTTGTTCATATCTGAAGCATATATGTGGTTTCGATTAACCCAGCTTGACTTTGGATGATAAGTTGCCATAGATGATAATCATAAAAATTTGGAAGTTTTTGGCTTCTAAAGATTGGGTTATCACCCTTACTGCACAGGTATCCTAAACCGGCAGTACGATTCAATATCACAGGAACGGGTTTTTCAAACCGGGTTATATTATTCAAATCTTTGATAGCCAACATGGCTGGATTTTTATTATGGTTATCAATAACCAATATTACGATTGAGGTTTTCAAAGTCGCTTCAGCGCAATGGATATTATTTTATCAATGGATATGATTTATTTTTACAATGGAGGGAATAGTCCCGAGTCGCTGCAGACTTACGACCCGGCACTTGGGGGCTACATTATTCAAGTTAAGATCACATCAAATATGCAAGTCCCATGTCACTGCCAGCATGCACCATGGCACTTTGGGGCTAATGCAAAGACATTTTTACTAGCCTTATTGAAGACCCGACTCATCACATTGTCATGAGCCAGCCCTTGGGGGCTACCAATTGCTCCTGTCAACAATTCAAGGTACACAAGTCTTAAATCCATTATATTGAAAGGTCCACTACTCAGTTGGAAGAGTACAAAGCTCTTAACCTTATGGATGTGGGTTCGAGACCCATGGAGAGGATTACATCATATGATATTCTTTTCAAGGAAATATATATAAAGTCCCAACTCAATATTATCTTACTGAGCCGGCCCTTGGGGGCTACATGTTGCTGCTCAAGTCTACATCTACAAAGTCCCTGCTCATTATTGCATAATGACCCGGCCCTTGGGGGCTACACCGGTTGAAGTTTTTGTGAGAATAAGACAATTACAAGTCCCAGGTTGATGCAAGCTTGACAACCAGGCACTTGGGGGCTACAGGTAACACGGATATAAGGAGAAATACTTTCGAATTCTCAGTTTTGAGCAAATCAGGTTGACCTGGCGTCACCAATCATTATGACCCGGTGTCTTCAACATTCATAGCCCGACGTCATCAATAATTATGACCCAACATCGGCAACAATTATGTCTCGGTGCCATCAATATTTATAAACCGGCAATTTTGGTAATATTAAACCGGCAAGTTCTACATCTTCAAACCGGCTGAATATCAGATGAGTATTTCAAGACCAATATTTCATAAGTCGGCGCTTTGGAAGCTGACTCAAGTGGATTATTCTTCATAATATTTCTCTACAAGAGACCAATGTCATCAAATTGACTCTAAAGATGGCCTATTGACCCGGACTTTTCAAAAGAAGTATCTGGATTTTTTGCATTGACAAAGTTGAAACATATCTACTAAAGAAGATTTGCTATGAGATCATGGACATGTACGTATTAACAAGGAAATGACAAGGACTTAATGATGATCAAATGTCGGCTCAGAAGAACCTTCGACCCGATGTGTAATCTATCAAAGTTGGTCTTGATTTGCAGGATCAGTTTAACATGGATAAACCCAAATTAAACTGGGGGCTAATGTCGGGGATATACCCCGCGGTATGACCCGGCCGGAAGTATGACCCGGCCGGACTTGGCGGCTCACAGAGTCTCGGCGAGTATTTGGTGACTTACTGATGACCCCAATGGCGGGTCAGATGGATGACAAGGCCCAAGGCCTAGAAGGCCGGTTCATGTGATGGTGGGCCGGCTTAAGAGAAAGGCATAAGGAATATTCTCCTACAAAGGAAGCAAGACTAGGACTCCACTTGTAATAGAGTAATCCTAATCCTAATAGGTCTAGTCATGTAACCCGCCCCTTCAACATATATAAGGAGGGGCAAGGCACCACAAGAGGGGGAGAGAAAAAGAATAGCTAAGGTTAGACACAACTAGAGGAGAGCCGGTTTACGGTGACTCCCTCATGAGCATAATAAGACCTAGCCACAAATAGCGCGTAGGGTTGTTACCGGATGATGTTTCCCGGGGCTCGAAGTTGTCTAAATCCTTATCTTGTGTTGCGTCTCTCGATTCCTCTCAGGCTACCACATAGATGCGTTGGCCTCACGACTAAGTCCTCACACTAGGACATCTGCCGTGACAATTCCACGACAAAAACCATAGATCCATCAAAATAAGCACACAACACAAAGAAAACTGAATGTGTCAAAACTGAACAGTCTCTAGCAATCTGACTATTTAGAATACTTCTGTAACTCCAAAAATTCTGAAAATTTAGGAAGACCTGAGAAATTTGTGTATTGATCTACTACAAGTGGAATAGGTATTTTATCGCTCTCTGGTAAAAAATGATAATTATTTTCACGAGCACAAAAGTTTCTGTTTTTCAGCAAGATCAAACAACTATCACCCAAGAAGATCTTAAAGGCTTTACTTGGCACAAACACTAATTAAAACATAAAACACAATCATAACAGTAGCATAATTGTGCCAACACTCAAAAACAGGAAGAAAAAAGCAAAAATAAATTTTATTCATTGGGTTGCCTCCCAACAAGCGCTATAGTTTTGCGCCCTTAGCTAGGCATAAACCAAGGATCTAAGTTTTGTCATCCTTGTCTCGAGATCCATAAGATGCTCCCATGATTGATTCATATGGTGGCCTAATTCTTGTTCTAGGAAAGTGTTACATACCATTCCTCAAAGGAAATTGGAACTTAATATTGCCTGCTTTCATATCAATCACGGCACCGGTAGTGCGTAAAACGGTCTACCAAGAATAATTGGACAAGATGGATTGCAATCAATATCAAGAACAATAAAATCTATGGGCACATAATTCCTATTTGCAAGAATAAGAACATCATTAATTCTTCCCATAGGCTTTTTAATAGTAGAATCTGCCAAGTGCAAATTTAAAGAATATGATTCAAGATTGGTAAGACCAAGCACATCACATAAAGATTACGGAATTGTGGAAACACTAGCACCCAAGTCACACAAAGCAAAACACTCATAATTTTTAATCTTGACTTTGATAGTAGGTTCTCATTCATCATGCAATTTTCTAGGAATTGAAACTTCTAATTCCAACTTTTCTTCAAAAGCTTCCATCATAGCATCAACAACATGTTTAGTAAAAGCTTTATTTTGTTCATAAGCATGGGGTGAATTTATCATGGATTGCAACAAAGAAATACAATTAATCAAAGAGAAACTATCGTAATTAAAGTCTTTGTAATCCAAAAGAGTGGGCACATCACTAGCTAAAGTTTTGACATCTTCAAACCCACTTTTATCAATTTCCTCAACAAGATTTTCACCCTCCGAATCATTGGGACACCTTCTAGCTAAAGTTGACTCTTCTCTAGTCCCTTTTTCATCAATATTAACTTTAGTAAACAATGAATCAATAGAAGAAACACCAATCATTTTAAGATCTTCATCACTTTTGCGAAATAAATCACTAGAAAATGCTTTCTCTAAAAATTCTCTTTTAGCTCTAAGCATAGCAGTTCTTTTCTTACTTTCCTCCATAGAAACATAAAGAGCTTTAATTGATTCATCAACCTTAGGCACAAAAAATTTCATCTTGAGATTTTCACACCATGAGCAATTCTATCAACACTTCTAGACAAATCATCAATCTTACTCAACTTTCCTTCTATGGAAGTGTTGAAAACTTTTTGTGTATTGATAAATTCTTTAATATTGTTCTCAAGATCATAGGTGTTCCTATTATTATTATAAGATTGATTTCCATAGGAATTACCATAATTATTAGAGGAATTACTAGGAAAAGGCCTAGGATTAAAATTACCTCTATAAGCATTATTGTTGAAATTATTTCGAGAGATAAAATTCACATCTATGGCATCACTATTTTGCTCAATCAAAGTAGAAAAAGGCATATAATTAAGATCAATAGGAGCACTTCTACTAGCAACTGATTTCACAAGAGCATCAACTTTTTCAGTCAAAGAAGAAATTTCTTCAACCGAATTAACCTTTTTACTAGTAGGAGCTCTTTCGGTATGCCATTGTGAATAATTTGCCATAATATTAGCAAGCAATTTGGTGGCTTCACCCAAAGTAATTTCCATAAAAGTACCACCTGCAGTGGAATCTAAAAGATTATGAGAAACAAAATTCAACCCGCGTAAAAATTTTGTATGATCATCCAAAGATTTAACCCATGAGTTGGGAAATTCCTTAGCATCATTTTCATCCTTTCCCAAGATTGTGCAACATGCTCATGTTCAAGTTGCTTGAAATTCATAATCTGGGTTTTAAGGGAAATAATTTTTGCGGGCGGAAAATACTTAGTGATAAAAGCATCTTCGCACTTATTCCAAGAATCGATACTATCGCGAGGCAAAGAAGAGAACCAAGTTTTTGCAGAATCACGCAAGGAAAACGGAAATAATTTCATCTTCACCACATCATTGTCCACATATTTTTTTCTTTTCCACATCGCAAAATTCCACTAAGGTATTAAGATGGGACGCGGCATCCTCCATAGGAGTACCGCAAAATTGATCTTTCAAAACAAGATTCAGCAAAGCAGTATTAATATCACAAGCCTCCGCACTAGTGGTGGGAGGAGCAATCGGAGTCAATAAAATCATTGTTGTTGGTATTTGATAAATCACATAACTTGGTGTTCTCTTGATTCATGATGTCCACACAACAAGATTGCACTCAAAAACAGATCCGGCAAGAAAACGACGAACGGAAAAGGAGGGGCGAATAAAACGGCAAAATTTTGTGAAGTGTGGGAGAGGAAAACGAGAGGCAAATGGCAAATAATGCAAATTGCGAGGAGATGATATTTGTGATTAGGAACCTGGTATATGTTGAAGATCCTCCCCAGCAACGGCCAGAAATTCTTTTGATGTCGCTTGATGCTACGTCGGTATTTCCCCAAAGAGGAAGGGATGATGCAGCACAGCGGCGGTAGGTATTTCCCTCAGATGTGAAACCAAGTTTATTGAACTAGTAGGAGGACCAAGCAACACAACGTAAATAGCCCCTACACACAAATAACAACCACTCGCAAACCGACATGTTAAAGGGTTGTCAATCCCTTTCGGGTAACGGCGCCAGAAATTGGTGCGTGGACGGAAGAAAGTTGTAATAGATTGAATAAATAGATCGCAAATAAAATAAAGTGCAGCAGAGTATTTTTGTATTTTTGGTTTAATAGATCTGAAAATAAATGCAAAGTAAAAGTAGATCACAAAGGCAAATAATATGAGAAAGAGACCCGGGGGCGTAGGTTTCACTAGTGGCTTCTCTCGAGAAAAATAGCAAACGGTGGGTGAACAAATTACTGTTGGGCAATTTATAGAACTTCAAATACTCATGACGATATCCAGGCAATGATCATTACATAGGCATCACGTCCAAGATTAGTAGACCGACTCCTGTCTGCATCTACTACTATTACTCCAGACATCGACCGCTATCCAGCATGCATCTAGTGTATTAAGTTCATGGAGAAATGGAGTAATGCAATAAGAACGATTACATGATGTAGACAAGATCTATCTATGTAGAGATAGACCCCCATCGTTTTATCCTTAGTAGCAATGATACATATGTGTCGGTTCCCCTTCTGTCACTGCGATCAAGCACCGTAAGATCGAACCCACTACAAAGCACCTCTTCCCATTGCAAGATAAATAGATCAAGTTGGCCAAACAAAACCCAAATATCGGAGTAGAAATACGAGGCTATTAGAAATCATGCATAAAACAGATCAAAGAGACTCAAATACTTTCATGGATATAAAAAGAGATAGATCTGATCATAAACTCAAAGTTCATCGGATCCCAACAAACACACCGCAAAAGAGTTACATCATATGGATCTCCAAGAGACCATTGTATTGAGAATCAAGAGAGAGAGAGAGAGGAAGCCATCTAGCTACTAACTACGGACCCGAAGGTCTACAAAGAACTACTCACGCATCATCGGAGAGGCACCAATGGAGGTGGTGAACCCCATCCGAGATGGTGTCTAGATTGGATCTGGTGGTTCTCGACTCTACGGCGGCTGGATCAATATTTTGTCGACTCCCCTAGGGTTTTGGGAATATTGGGATATTTATAGAGCGAAGAGGCGGTCCGAGGGGCACCCGAGGTGGGCACAACCCACCAGGGCACGTCTGGGCCTCCTAGCGCACCTTGGTGGGTTGTGCTCCCCTCGGGGCACCTCCCAGCGCAGCCAGGGCCCATTGTGTTCCTATTGGCTCGTAAAAAATCTCCATAAAGTTTCGTGGCATTTGGACTCCGTTTGATATTGATTTTCTATGATGTAAAAAACATGGGAAAAACAACAAGTGGCACTTGGCACTATGTCAATAGGTTAGTACCAGAAAATGATATAAAATGACTATAAAATGATTATAAAATATCCAAGATTGATAATATAACAGCATGGAACAATCAAAAATTATAGATACGTTGGAGATGTATCAAGAATGCACGTAGGAAATGGTTCCAAGGTCGATGTGATCGCCGTCGGCACGCTACCTCTACATCTACCTTCGGGATTAGTTTTAGACCTGAATAATTGTTAATTGGTGCCGGCGTTGAGCATGAACATTATATATGGATCTTGTTTGATGTGAGATGGTTATTCATTTTAATTAGAGAATAATAGTCGTTCTATTTATATGAGTAATATCTTTTATGGTCATGCACCCTTGATGAGTGGTCTATTTTTGTTGAATCTCGATCGTAGTGATACACATATTCATAATATTGAAGCCAAAAGATGCCGTTAAGTCATATTGGTGTAAAGCACATGAAGAAAATCCATGCTAATGGGCTTTTGGAATCACTTGATTATGAATCACTTGATGCTTGCGAACCATGCCTCATGGGAAAGATGACTAAGACTCCGGCCTCTGGAACAATGGAGCGAGCCACTGACTTATTGAAAATAATACATACCGATGTATGCGGTATGATGAGTGTTGAGGCTTGATGACCCACAAGTATAGGGGATCTATCATAGTCCTTTCGATAAGTAAAAGTGTCGAACCCAACGAGGAGCAGAAGGAAGTGATAAGCAGTTTTCAGTAAGGTATTCTCTGCAAGCACTAAAATTATCGGTAACAGATAGTTTTGTGATAAGGTAATTTGTAACGAGTAACAAGTAATAAAAGTAAATAAGGTGCAGCAAGATGGCCCAATCTTTTTTGTAGCAAAGGACAATCCTGGACAAACTCTTATATAAAGGAAAGCGCTCCCGAGGACACATGGGAATTATCGTCAAGCTAGTTTTCATCACGCTCATATGATTCACGTTCGGTACTTTGATAATTTGATATGTGGGTGGACCGGTGCTTGGGTACTGCCCTTACTTGGACAAGCATCCCACTTATTATTAACCCCTCTTGAAAGCATCCACAACTACAAAAGAAGTATTAAGGTAAACCTAACCATGGCATGAAATGGATCCAAATCAGCCCCTTATGAAGAAACGCATAAACTAGGGTTTAAGCTTCTGTCACTCTAGCAACCCATCATCTACTTACTACTTCCCAATGCCTTCCCCTAGGCCCAAACAATGGTGAAGTGTCATGTATTCTATGTTCACACGACGCCACTAGAGGAAAGACAACATACATCTCATCAAAATATCGAACGAATACCAAATTCACATGACTGCTTATAGCAAGACTTCTCCCATGTACTCAGGAACAAACGTAACTACTCACAAATCATATTCATGTCCATAATCAGAGGGGTATTAATATGCATAAAGGATCTAAACATATGATCTTCCACCAATTAAACCAACTAGCATCAACTACAAGGAGTAATCAACACTACTAGCAACCCACAGGTACCAATCTGAGGTTTTGGGACAAAGATTGGATACAAGATATGAACTAGGGTTTGAGATTAAATGGTGCTGGTGAAGATGTTGATGGAGATTGACCCCCTCCCGATGAGAGGATCGATGGTGATGACAATGGTGATGATTTCCCCCTCCCGGAGGGATGTTTCCCTGGCAGAACAGCTCCGCCGGAGCCCTAGATTGGTTCCGCTAAGGTTCCTCCTCGTGGCGGCGGTGTTTCGTCCCGAAAGCTTGCTTATGATTTTTTTCCAGGGTGAAAGACTCCATATAGCCAAAGATAGGCACCGGAGGCCTGCCAGGGGGGCCCACGAGATAGGGGCGTGCCCCCACCCTCGTGGATGGTGGGTGGCCCCCCTTTGGTGCTTTCTTCGCCCAATATTTTTTATATAATCCAAAACTGACTTCCGTGGAGTTTCAGGACTTTTGGAGTTGTGCAGAATAGGTCTCTAATATTTGCTCCTTTCCAGCCCAGAATTCCAACTGTCGGCATTCTCCCTCTTCGTGCAAACCTTGTAAAATAAGAGAGAATAGGCATAAGTATTGTGACATAATGTGTAATAACAGCCCATAATACAATAAATATTGATATAAAAGCATGATGCAAAATGGATATATCAACTTCCCCAAGCTTAGACCTTGCTTGTCCTCAAGCAGAAGCCGATATTGAAAAAATATGTCCACATGTTTAGAGATAGAGGCGTCGATAAAATAAAATACGGACGTGAGGGCATCATGATCATTCTTAGAACAGCACATATATATATTGTGATACGATTTCTTATGCTAAAGTAACAATTCATTCACAATTTCAAGTATGAATCAGAAACTTCATTGAAAGCTGACAAACTATAATCTCAGTCATTGATGCAATTGCAATTTATCATAACATCGGAAAGAGTCAATATAAGAGCTTTTCAGCAAGTCCACATACTCAACTATCATTTAGTCTTTCACAATTGTTAACACTCACGCAATACTTATGGGTATGAAGTTTTAATCGGACACAGAGAAAGATAGGGGCTTATAGTTTTGCCTCCCAACCTTTTACCTCAAGGGTAATATCAACAATAATAGTTTATGAAAACCCACATCCAATTAGCTATATATATCAGGATCTTTCCAACACACGGTGCTTGCCAAAGGATAAAATGTAAAAAGGAAAGGTGAAGATCACCATGACTCTTGTATGAAGTATAGGACAAAACTAAAAGATAGGCCCTTCGCAGAGGGCAGCAGAGGTTGTCATGTGTTTTTATGGTTGGATGCATGAAATCTTAATACAACAGAACACCACTTTATATTGCCACTTCTGATATGGACCTTTATTATGCAGTCTGTCGCTTTTATTTCTTCCACATCACAAGATCGTATAAAGCTTGTTTTCTCCATACTAATAAATCATACATATTTAGAGAGCAATTTTTATTGCTTGCAACATTGACAACTTACTTGAAGGATCTTACTCAATCCATAGGTAGATATGGTGGACTCTCATGGCAAAACTGGGTTTAAGGATATTTTGAAGCACAAGTAGTATCACTACTTGGTGCAAAGAATTTGGCTAGCATGAGGGGGAAAGGCAAGCTCAACATGTTGGATGATCCATGACAATATAATTTATTTCGAATGTAAGAAAGCATAACCCATTACGTTGTCTTCCTTGTCCAACATCAACTTTTTAGCATGTCATATTTTAATGAGTGCTCACAATCATAAAAGATGTCCAAGATAGTATATTTATATGTGAAAACCTCTCTTTCTTTATTACTTCCTATTAATTGCAACGATGACCAAAACTATGTTTGTCAACTCTCAACAACTTTTATTCATCATACTCTTTTTTGTGAAGTCATTACTCTCCATAAGATCAATACGATCTTTTTATTTGTTTTTATTCTTTCTCTTTTTTCCCTCAAGATCATAGCAAGATAATCAAGTCCTTGACTCAAAACTAATCTTTATTATATATATCTCATGGGCTCGACTACATAGAAGGATCATAAAGCACAACTCAAAACTAGATCATACTAAAACTTTATTCTACTAGATCAAGATATAACCAAAAGGATCGAACTAAGAAAAATGGTAAAGATAGAAGTGTGATGGTGATACGATACCGGGGCACTCCCCCAAGCTTGGCAGTTGCCAAGGGGAGTGCACATACCGATATCCAGTTCTCCCTTGGTGGTGAAGAAGAGATTGTTGATGATGTAGGCTTGTCGTCCAGTATCGAGTGCGGGAGATGCTCCAACTTAAGAATAATGCCCTTGAGAGCGATGATATGCTCTTGCAACAGAGTATTTTCACGAGTTAGATACTTGTTCTGCACCCAAAATATTTCAATCATCTTGAAAGCTTCAATTTCAGTAGGGTTAAGAAGATTGTGATGACATTGAAGGATGTCTTCTTCTTCTACTGCCGGAGCTTGATCCTCTGTTGCCTTCTTGATCCCATCATCCTTGTTGATATCCTCGGGTTCTTCTCTCTTCAGCTCTATCTTCATTAGCCAAGCATCGTCGCCCTCATTGTTGGAGGAAGGGTACGGCATGATGCCTGGCCTTGACAACTCTGGCAGAAAACAGCTCGAAACAAAAACAGAGGATAATTGCGTGGTACGGTGGTCAAAACCTTCGAGAGATTATATAATGATTTTTTACCGACCAAAAGAAGTATCGTGCAAGAAAACGGAGTCCAGAGGGCACATGAGGTGCCCACGAGGCAGGGAGTGTGCCCTCCACCCTCGTGGATGCCTCGTGTCCTTCCCGGACTGCTTCTTATTTTCCTATTTTCTTAAATATTCCAAAATGGAGAAAAATTGTAATTAGAACTGTTTTGGAGTCGGTTTACTTACCGTACCACATACCTCTTCCTTTTCGGAGGCTGAAAGTTCTGGAAGGTGTCCCTTATATACTCCTCCGGGGTTACGGTTTCAATAACATTAGTTTCAACATTTATAGCATTACCTGAGATATAATGTTTGATTCTTTGACCGTTCACCACCCTCGGATTTGTGCCTTCAAAGTTTTTGATTTTTATGGCACCGGAATGATAGACCTCCTCGATAACGTAAGGACCTTCCCATTTAGAGAGGAGTTTTCATGCAAAAAATCTTAAACGAGAGTTGTATAACAATACATAATCACCTACATTAAACTCATGTTTTTTTATCCTTTTGTCATGCCATCTTTGAACTTTTTCTTTAAACAGTTTGGCGTTTTCATAGGCATGGGTTCTCCATTCATCAAGTGAGCTAATGTCAAAATGTCTCTTCTAACCGGCAAGTTAGAAGTCATAGTTGAGCTCTTTAATGTCCCAATATGCCTTATGTTCTAGTTCGAGAGGTAAGTGACATGCTTTTCCATAAACCATTTTATATGGAGACATACCCATAGGATTTTTATATGCAGTTCCATAGGCCCGTAATGCATCATCAAGTTTCTTGGACCAATTCTTTCTAGATCTATTAACAGTCTTTTGCAAAATTAATTTAAGCTCTCTATTACTCAGTTCTACTTGACCACTAGACTGTGGATGATATGGATATGCAATTCTATGATTAACATGATACTTAGCAAGCATCTTACGAAAAGCACCATGAATAAAATGTGAACCACCATCAGTCATTAAGTATCTAGGGACTCCAAACCTCGGAAAGATAACTTCTTTAAGCATCTTAATAGAGGTGTTATGATCAGCACTACTAGTTGGAAAAGCTTCTACCCACTTAGTAACATAATCAACAGCAACTAAAATATGTGTATACCCATTAGAGGAAGGAAACGGTCCCATATAATCAAAGCCCCAAACATCAAATGGTTCAATAACAAGTGAATAATTCATAGGCATTTCTTGACACCTACTAATGTTACCAATTCTTTGACATTCATCACAAGACAAGACAAACTTACGGGCATCCTTGAAGAGAGTAGGCCAATAAAACCAGATTGCAATACCTTATGTGCAGTTATATCTCCAGCATGATGTCCTCCATAAGCCTCGGAGTGACACTTGCGTAGGATCTATTCCTCTTCATGCTCAGGTACAAAACGTCTAACAACACCATCTATTCCTTATTTATAAGGGTGTGGGTCATCCCAAAAGTAATGTCTTAAATCATAGAAAAACGTTTTCTTTTGTTGGTATGTGAAACTAGGTGGTATAAATCTAGCAACAATGTAATTAGCATAATCAGCATACCATGGAGCAGTACAAGTAGCATTTATGACAGCTAATTGTTCATCAGGAAAGCTATCATCTATAGGTTGTGGGTCATCAAGAACATTCTCTAACCTAGACAAGTTGTCTGCAACGGGGTTCTCAGCTCCCTTTCTATCAATAATATGCAAATCAAATTCTTGTAGTAGGAGAACCCGTCTAATAAGTCTAGGTTTAGCATCTTTCTTTTCCATAAGGTATTTAATAGCAGCATGATCAGTGTGAACAATTACTTTAGAATCAACAATATAAGGTCTGAACTTATCACAAGCAAATACAACTGCTAAAAATTCCTTTTCAGTAGTAGCATAATTTCTCTGGGCATTGTCTAGAGTTTTACTAGCATATTGGATAACATTTAACTTCTTATCAACTCTTTGTCCTAGAACAGCACCTACAACATTATCACTAGCATCACACATAATTTCGAAGGGTAAATTCCAATCAGGAGGCTGAACAATAGGTGTAGAAATCAAGGCTTTCTTAAGTAATTCAAATGCTTCTAGACAATCATCATCAAAGACAAAAGGAACATCTTTTTGTAAGAGATTAGTCAGAGGCCTGGAAATTTTTGAGAAGTCTTTAATGAACCTCCTATAAAACCCGGCATGACCAAGGAAACTTATTATACCTTTAATATCTTGAGGACACGGCATATTTTCAATAGCATCAACTTTAGCTTTATCAACTTCCATACCCCATTCAGAAATTTTATGCCCAAAGATAATACGTTCATTAACCATAAAGTGGAACTTCTCCCAATTTAAGACAAGATTAGTTTCTTCACATCTCTGCAAAACTCGATCAAGGTTTCTTAAGCAATCATCAAAAGAAGTTCCATATATAGAAAAATCATCCATGAATACCTCAACAATCTTTTCACAAAGGTCAGAGAATATCACAATCATACATCTTTGAAAGGTACAGGTGCATTACATAAACCAAAAGGCATACGTCTATAAGCAAAGGTACCGAAAGGGCAAGTAAAAGTGGTCTTTTCCTGATCCTCTTTTGATAGAGGTATTTGAGAGAAACCAGAATAACCATCTTGAAAGCAAAAATGCATATATTTGGATAATCTTTCTAGCATTTCATCAATAAAAGGTAAAGGGTAATGATCCTTTTTAGTAGCTTTATTTAATTTGCCGAAATCAATTACCATTCTATAACCTGTAAAAATTCTTTGTGGGATCAATTCATCTTTATCATTTGGAACAACAGTAATACCTCCCTTCTTAGGGACACAATGGACATGACTTACCCACTGACTATCAGCAACGGGATAAATTATACCTGCCTCTAGAAGCTTTAGTATTTATTTTCTTACCACTTCATTCATCTTAGGATTTAACCGTCGTTGGTGATAAATAACCGGTTTAGCATCCTTATCCAATTTTATTTTGTGCTAGCATAGAGTGGGACTAATGCCCTTAAGATCATCCAGAGTATATCCAATAGCAGCATGGTGCTTCTTCATAGTTTTCAATAGTTTCTCTTCTTCCCGCTCTGAAAGGTTAGCACTAATAATAACAGGATATATCTTGTTTTCATCATGATAAGCATATTTAAGAGTATCAGGTAATGGTTTAAGCTCAAACACGGGATCACCCTTAGGTGGAGGAGGATCCCCTAGAATTTTGACAGGTAAGTTATGTTTCAAAATAGGTCCCTGTTTAAAGAATACTTCATCTATTTCCCTTCTTTCATTCATAAACATATCATTTTCATGGTCCAGCAAATATTGTTCTAAAGGATCATTAGGAGGCACGGCAATAGAAGCAAGACCAATAATTTCATCTTTACTAGGCAATTCTTTATCATGGGGTTCTCTACAAAATTTAGCAAAATTAAAATCATGAGACATATCCCCTAAACCAATAGAAACAATATCCTTTTTGCTGTCTATCTTAGCATTAACGGTGTTCAAGAAGGGTCTACCAAATATAATGGGACAAAAGTCAACTTGTGGGGAACCAAGAACAAGAAAATCAGCAGGATATTTAACTTTCCCACACAAGACTTCAACATCTCTAACAATCCCAGTCGGTGAAATAGTATCTCTATTGGCAAGCTTAATTGTAACATCAATACCTTCTATCTCAGTAGGTGCAATATCATGCATAATTTCTTCATATAAAGAATGAGGTATTGCACTCGCACTAGCACCCATATCACATAAGACATGATAGCAATGATCTCCTATTTTAACAGAAATAACAGGCATGCCTACAACAGGTCTATGTTTATTTTTAGTATCGGGTCTAGCAATTCTAGCAGCTTCATCACAAAAGTAAATAACATGCCCATCAATATTATCGGACAAGAGATCTTTACCATAGCAATACTAGGTTCAACTTTAATTTTCTCAGAGGGTGTAGGCGTTCTAGTATTACTCTTGCAAACCATAGTTCAAGCTTTAGCATCATCCTTTATTCTAACAGGGAAAGGTGGTTTCTCAATGTAAGTGGTAGGAAGAATAGGATCAACATTATAAGTGATAGTCTTTTCTTCAACTTTAATAGGTTCAACTACTTTTGCTTCAATGGGAGGGTGATATTTTCTTATCCTTAGGGATATCAACATGAGTAGTAAATGATTCACAAAAATAACCTACTATTTCGGAGTCAAGTCCATATTTAGTGCTAAATTCACGAAAAGCATCGGTATCCATAAAAGATTTAACACAATCAAACTTAGGTGTTATACCTGACTCCTTACCTTCGTAGAGTTCCCAATCTTCAGAGTTGCATTTAATTCTTTCCAATAAATCCCATTTGAATTCAATAGTCTTCATCATAAAAGATCCAGTACAAGAAGTATTGAGCATGGAGTGATTATTGAGAGAAAGCCAAGCATAAAATTTTGAAATAATAATTTATCTTGAGAGCTCATGATTGGGGCATGAATATAACATTGACTTAAGCCTCCCCCAAGCTTGAGCGATGATTTCTCCTTCGCGAGGCCAAAAATTATATATATAATTACGATCACGATGAACCAGATGCATAGGATAAAACTTCTGATGAAATTCCAATTTCAATCGGTTGTAGTTCCATGATCCAATATCATCACATAGCCTAAACCATGTCAATGCCTTTCCCTTCAAAGATAAAGGTAAGACATTCTTCTTGATAACATCCTTGGGCATACCTGCAAGCTTAAATAATCCACAAACTTCATCCATGTAGATTAAGTGCAAACCGGGATGCAATGTTCCATCTCCTGTAAAAGGATTAGCCAGCAGTTTCTCTATCATACCCGAAGGAATTTCAAAGTAAACATTTTCATTAGGTTCAGTAGGTTGAGGAGCAACTCTTTGCTCTACTGGTCGGGGTGAAGATACCCCAAACAAGCCCCTCGAAGGATTACTTTCCATAGTAACAAGTGACAGTAAATTTCAGCACACTATATAAATTTTTCCTTACCAAATTCCACCTACCAAAGGCGCTTCACTCCCCGGCAACGGCACCAGAAAAGATTCTTGATGACCCACGAGTATAGGCGATCTATCGTAGTCCTTTCGATAACTAAGAGTGTAGAACCGAACGGGGAGCAGAAGGAAATGATAATCAGTTTTCAGTAAGGTATTCTCTACAAGCACTGAAATTATCGTTAACAGATAGTTTTGTGATAAGGTAATTTGTAACGGGTAACAAGTAATAAAAGTAAATAAGGTTCAGCAAGATGGCCCAATCCTTTTTGTAGCAAAGGACAAGCCTGGACAAACTCTTATATAAAGGAAAGCGCTCCCGAGGACACATGGGAATTATCGTCAAGCTAGTTTTCATCACGCTCATATGATTCGCGTTTGGTACTTTGATAATTTGATATATGGGTGGACCGGTGCTTGCGTACTGCCCTTACTTGGACAAGCATCCCACTTATTATTAACCCCTCTTGCAAGCATCCGCAACTACAAAAGAAGTATTAAGGTAAACCTAACTGTAGCGTGAAACATATGGATCCAAATCAGCCCCTTACAAAGCAACGCATAAACTAGGGTTTAAGCCTCTGTCACGCTAGAAACCCATCATCTACTTATTACTTCCCAATGCCTTCCCCTAGGACCAAACAATGGTGAAGTGTCATGTAGTCGACGTTCACATGACACCACTAGAGGTAAGACAACATACATCTCATCAAAATATCGAACGAATACCACATTCACATGACTACTTATAGCAAGACTTCTCACATGTCCTCAAGAACAAACGTAACTACTCACAAATCATATTCATGTTCACAATCAGAGGGGTATTAATATGCATAAAGGATCTGTACATATGATCTTCCACCAAGTAAACCAACTAGCATCAACTCCAAGGAGTAATCAACACTACTAGCAACCCACAGGTACCAATCTAAGGTTTTGGGACAAAGATTGGACACAAGAGGTGAACTAGGGTTTGAGATGAGATGGTGCCGGTGAAGATGTTGATGGATATTGACCCCCTACCGATGAGAGGATCGATGGTGATGACGATGGTGATAATTTCCGCCTCTCGGAGAGATGTTTCCCCGGCAGAATAGCTCCGTCGAAGCCCCAGATTGGTTCCGCCAAGGTTCCTCCTCGTGGCGGCGGTGTTTCGTCCCAAAAGCTTGCTTATGATTTTTTCTAGGGCAAAAGACTCCATATAGCCAAAGATGGGCACCGGGGGCCTACTAGGGGGCATACGAGATAGGGGCGCACCCAGGGGGTAGGGCGCGCCCTCCACCCTCGTGGATGGTGGGTGGCCCCCCTCCGGTGCTTTCTCCGCCCAATATTTTTTATATAATCCAAAACTGACTTCCGTGGAGTTTTAGGACTTTTGGAGTTGTGCAGAATAGGTCTCTAATATTTGCTCCTTTTCCAGCCCAGAATTCTAGCTACCGGCATTCTCCCTCTTCGTGCAAACCTTGTGAAATAAGAGAGAATAGGCATAAGTATTGTGACATAATGTGCAATCACAGCCCATAATACAATAAATATCGATATAAAAGCATGATGCAAAATGGATGTATCAAGGCTTGCGTCGGGTATCATTATTTTCTGACCTTCACAGATGATTTGAGCAGATATGGGTATATCTACTTAATGAAACATACGTCTGAAACATTTGAAAAGTTCAAAGAATTTCAAGTGAAGTGGAAAATCTTCGTAACAAGAAAATAAAGTTTCTACGATCTGATCGCGGAGGTGAATATATGAGTTACGAGTTTGTTCTTCATTTGAAACAATGTGGAATAGTTTCGCAACTCACGCCACCTGGAACACCACAGCATAATGGTGTGTCCGAATATCATAAACGTACTTTATTAGATATGGTGCCATCTATGATGTCTCTTACCGATTTACCACTATCGTTTCAGGGTTATGCTTTAGAGACGGCTGCATTCACGTTAAATAGGGCACCATCTAAATCCGTTGAGACGACACCATATGAACTGTGGTTTAGCAAGAAACCTAAGTTGTCGTTTCTTAAAGTTTGGGGTTGCGATGCTTATGTGAAAAAGCTTTAGCCTGATAAGCTCGAACCCAAATCACAGAAATGCATCTTCATAGGATACCCAAAAAGAAACTGTTGGGTACACCTTCTATCACAGATCCGAACGCAAGATATTTGTTGCTAAGAATGGATCTTTTCTAGAGAAGGAGTTTCTCTCGAAAGAAGTGAGTGGGAGGACAGTAGAACTTGATGTGGTAGTTGTGCCTTCTCTCAAATTGGAAAGTAGTTCATCACAGAAATCAGTTCCAGTGATGCATACACCAATTAGTGAGGAAGTTAATGATGATGATCATGAAACTTCAGATCAAGTTACTACCGAACCTCGTAGGTCAAACAAAGTATGTTCCGCACCAGAGTGGTACGGTACTCCTATTCTGGAAGTCATGTTACTAGACCATGATGAACCTACGAACTATGAGGAAGCGATGATGAGCCCTGATTCCGCGAAATGGCTTGAGGCCATGAAATCTGAGATGGGATCCATGTATGAGAACAAAGTATGGACTTTGGTTGACTTGCCCGATGATCGGCAAGCCATAGAGAATAAATGGATCTTCAAGAAGAAGATTGATAACCCACAAGTATAGGGGATTGTTTGTAGCCTTGTTTGATAAATAAGAGTGTCGAACCCAACGAGGAGCTAAAGGTAGAACAAATATTCCCTCAAGTTCTATCGACCACTGATACAACTCTACGCACACTTTACGTTTGCTTTACCAGAAACAAGTATGAAAATAGTTTGTAGGAGTGATGCTAGAACTACTTTGCAAGAACAAAACTAGAAGTACTTTGCAAGATAATAAAATTTAGGTGTTTAGTAAAAGGGTTTGTGTCAACAAGAAAGTTATTTGTCCCTAGGCAATCGATAACAAGTACCGGAAATCATTCTTGTAATTTTATATGAGGGAGAGGCATGAGCTAACATACTTTCTCTACTTGAATCATATGCACTTATAATTGGAACTCAATAAAGCATCCGCAACTACTAAAGATCATTAAGGTCGTGAAACCCAACCATAGCATTAAGTATCAAGTCCTCTTTACTCCCATACGCCATAACCCACCTACTCGGGTTTAAGTTTCTGTCACTCTCGCAACCCACCGTAAGCAAATCATGAACATATTGCAACACCCCACAGTGGGGGGCCCTCACGTTTGTGCGAGAATGGAGGGCACCATAGGACAGCACCATAAATAAAATATACAATCATACCAACCAAGATCACGATTAACCCACAGGACAAAACGGATCTTCTCAAACATCATAGGATAACCATAGATCATTGGAAATAATATATGGAGTTGAGCACCATGTTTAAGTAGAGATTACAGCGGGGAGAATAGGTGTTACACTACTGCATAGAGGGGGAGAAAGTTGGTGTTGACGGTAGCAAGATTGTTGATGTAGATCGTCGTCCCGATCGTTGCCCCGGCGGCACTCCGGCGCCACCGGGAGCGAGGGGGAGAGAGCCCCCCTCCTTCTTCTTCTTACTTGGCCTCCTCCCTAGGTGGGAGAAGGGTTTCCCCTCTAGCCATTGGTCTCCATGGCAGCGGAGAGGCGGGAGCCCCTCCGAGATTGGATCTCCCTCTCGGTTCTCTTCTGTTTCGCGTTCCTAGATCTGGCCGGAAACCTTTTCTTATATTCCCGGAGACCTGTACCTTCGATTGCGCTGATATTTTAACACAGTTTTTTCGGATATAAGCTTCCTTGCACCCGAAGTACAGCCCCAACCAACTTACGAGGTGAGCACAACCCACCACGGCACGCCTGGCTCCTCTGGCGCGCCCTGGTGGGTTGTTCCCACCACGGGCCTCCGTTTGCGGTGATTTCCAACTTCCAAAAATCACATATATTCCTAAATAATTCTCCATGAAATTTCATTGCATTTGGACTTCGTTTGATATGGATACTCTGCGATACAAAAAACATGCAAAAAGTAGGAACTGACACTTGCCACTGGATCAATAGGTTAGTCCAATAAATCATATAAAAAGTTGTCAAAAGTATGTAAAACTTGTATAATATTGGCATGAAACAATAAAAAATTATAGATACGACAGAGACGTATCAGCATCCCCAAGCTTAATTCCTGCTCGTCCTCGAGCAGGTAAATGATAAAAAAGATAATTTTTGATGTGGAATGCTACCTATCATAAACTTGATCATATATCTTATCATGGCATGAATATTAAGACATAAGTGATTCAAAGCAATAGTCTATAATTTGACATAAAGACATCAATATTCAGGCATCCCAACAAACAATCATATCTTTCAAAATATCAACGCTAAAGAAAGCTATCCCTACAAAATCATATAGTCTTGTCATGCTTTGTCTTCTTAACACAAAGTATTTATCATGCATAACCCCGATGACAAGCCGAGCAATTGGTTCATACTTTTTAACATGCTTCAGCTTTTTGAACTCTCACACAATACATGAGCGCAAGCCATGGATATAGCACTACAGGTGGAATAGAGTATGATGATAGGGGTAAATATAAAGAAGACAAAAAAGTAAGAAAGTCTCACGTCGACGCGGCTAACCAACGGGCTATGGAGATGCCCATCAATCGATATCAACGTGAGGAGTGGGGATTGCCATGCAACGAATGCACTAAGAGCTATAAGTGTATGAAAGCTCAATATGAAAACTAAGTGGGTGTGCATCTAATCCTATAATGAATTATTCCCACTAGTATATGAAAGTGACAACATAGGAGACTCTCCAAATGAAAAACATGGTGCTACTTTGAAGCACAAGTGTGGTAAAGGATACTAACAATGCCCCTTCTCTCTTTTTATTATTTTATTTTTCTTTTTTTTCTTTCTTTATTTCTTTATTTCTTTTTTTCTTTTTTCATATTTTTTCTCTCATTGTCCGGAGTCTCATCCCGACTTGTGGGGGAATCATAGTCTCCATCATCCTTTCCTCACTGGGGCACTGCTCTAAAAATGAATAATGATGATCCTCACACTTCTATTTACTTATAACTCAAAATAAATAAAAATTACAACTCGATACCTATGACAAAGTATGACTCTATATGAATGCCTCTGGCATGTACCAGGATGTGCAATGATCTAGCGTAACATGTATGAAAAATGATGAACAGTGGCTGAGCCACAACTACTATGTCAGCTATATGATCATGCAAAGCAATATGACAATGAATTCTCAAGTCATCAAATGGAAGCGGTGGAAGTTGCAGGGTAATATATCTCGGAATGGCCATGGAAAAGCCATAATAGGTAGGTATGGTGGCTGTTTTGAGGAAGATATAATAAGGCTTATGTGTGATAGAGCGTATCATATCGCGGGGTTTGGATGCACATGCGAAGTTTGCACCACATCTCGATGTGAGAAAGGGCAATGCACGGTACTGTAGAGACTAGGAAATTGCGGAAAGGTAAGAGTGTGTATAATCCATGGACTCACATTAGTCATAAAGAACTAATACACTTATTGCAAAAGTTTATTAGCCCTCGAAACAAAGTACTACTACGCATGCCCATGGGGGATAGATTAGTAGGAAAAGACCATCACTCGTCCCCGACCACCACTCATAAGGAAGACAATCAATAATAATCATGCTCCAACATCATAGCATAATGAGAGACTATACGTGCATGCTTCAGGAATCACAAACCTTAACACCAATATTCTTACTAAACACAACTGTTTACTAGTACCTTCCACATATTCCATCTCTATATCACAAAACTATTGCAAGGAATCAAACATATCATATTCAGTGATCCATAAGTTTTATGTAGGATTTCATGACTAACCATGCAATTGACCAATTCCGGTTGACTCTCTAAATAGATATAAGTGAAGCATGAGAGTTTAATTCTTTCTACAAAAGACCATTCCCTAATGAATATAAGTGAAGCAAAAGAGCATTCTTCAAATAACGGTTTACTATGTGAAGTGAAATAGGCAATCCAAACTTCAAATGATATAAGTGAAGCACATGAAGCATTCTATAAAGATATAAGTGAAGCCATACTCAAAAGATATAAGTGAAGTGAAATGAGCATTCTATAAATCAACCATGGACTATCTCATACCAGCATGGTGCATAAAATAAAAATGAAAACTAAATGCAAAATACGCTCCAAGATTTGCACATATCGCATGAACGAAACAAAACCGAAAACATACCGATACTTGTTGAAGAAAGATGGGATGCCTTCCGTGGCATCCCCAAGCTTAGACGCTTGAGTCTCCTTGAATATTTACTTGGGGTGCCTTGGGAATCCCCAAGCTTGAGCTCTTGCCTCTCCTCCTTATCCTCATATCGAAACCTCCTCGATCTTTGATCACTTCATCCACACAAAACTCAAAAGAAAGTTCGGTAAGATATGTTAGTATAATAAAGCAAATCACTACTCTAAGTACTGTTGCAAACCAATTCATATTTTGTTTTTGCATTTTAGCTACTGTAATATAACTTTTCCATGGCTTATACCACTTATAAAAATTTATAGTTTCATCAAAACAAGCAAAACAATGCATCAAAAATAGAATATGTCTTAAACAGGACAGTCTGTAGTAATCTGAACATTCACCATACCTCTGGTACTCCAAAAAAATTGAAAAATTTAGGAAAAATAAAAATTTTGTATATAAACACAGTGCAAAAGGTTTCAGAACCGTTTGACATTCCAGTAAAAAATGTAAAATCGCGCACTACAGCCAAAGTTTCTGTTTCTGCACCGCACATACCAACAAGCAATCTAAACATCCTAAAGGCAAATCTTGGCACATTATTTTTAGAATACAATGGAATTGTACAGGGGGGTAATTATTTTCGTGAGAATCTTCATGAAAAATTCTACATTTTTTCCATGTGCATGAGCACAAGTGTTCAAGGTCGACCCTCGCTTCTCCAATGCATAACTTCCAATCGCTTCTCTTTTGTGAAAAGGTTTTTAAGTTCCCCTCTATATTTTTTTTGTTTTTAAAGTTTATGAAAGCACTCAACAGAAATAAATGACTCTCTAAAACTTCCGGGTTGTCTCCCTAGCAGCGCTTTCTTTAAAGCCATTAAGCTAGGCATAAAGTGCTCAAGTAATGGATCCACCCGGACCCCAAGGTGTATCAAAGCCAATTTTAATTAACAATGATTTGGCATTTAGTAGTGATCACAAAGCAACATATATCATGCAATGATGAAGTCTAACTCTCTTCCTATGCATCGGCATGTCATACAAGAACAATTCATGCACATCAAATAAAGGCAAATACATAGCATAAGCAGTTTCTTGCAATTCTTTCATGTTGAAAACATAGAGAGGCGGAGATGTAGTTCCTCTCTCATAATAATTGCAATAGGAGCAGAAAGCACATGCATATTACATTCATCAAAATTATCATGTGCAACAGTAAAAGGCAACCCATCAATATAATCCTTAACAAGAGCAAACTTCTCTGATATAGTGTAGTTGGGAGAATTCAAAAAGATAATAGGACTATCATGTGTGGGTGCAATAGCAACAATTTCATGTTTAACATAAGGAACAATAGCAAGTCCATGTCCATAAGCATCATTCATATTGGCATCTTGGACACAAGCATAGCAAGCATCATCAAAAAGGGATATTTCAAATGAAATCAATGGGATCATAGCAATTATCATAGCATTCATCCTTCGGTAAGCATGAAGGGAAATTAAACAATGTATGAGTTGAAGAGTTACTCTCATTAGAAGGTGGGAACGGGTAGCTAATCTGTTCTTCCTCCATTTGTTCTTCGCTCTCCTCATCATCTTTTTCATCCAATGAGCTCACAGTTTCATAAATTTCTTCTTCCACAAACTCCTGCAAAATATTAATCTTTTCTTGGATAGCGGAGTTATTCTCAATAAATACATCAATATCATAATTGTATTTATAATTATCATAGCAATATTTAAGGATAGGAAGATTTTCATGTCTATAAACTGAATCATCAAAATCTTCAAAAAAAATCAAACAAAGATTCAATTTCATATGCACCCTTAAAAGCAACAAATTCTTCTATTCATTCCACATCATAATAATCATATATACCTCTAGTATAAGGAGCCAAGGTTTCATTATCATTAAATTTGCATGAATAGGAAAGGTGTGGAACCTCAATCTTAGAGAAACAAGTATAATCATATCTCAAGCATAGATTCCAAGCATACCATTGCAACATTTCAATTTCATCCCATAAAAGTTTTCCCTTTTGAGTCAAGCGATAATCCCTATAGTATTCACGTTGATCCAACGTTACTCCCATTATCAAGTTGAATGGGGTTTTCTCAGGATTATCAAAGTAGTGCATAATATTTTTCACATAACGAGCATCGAGGGTTTTAGGAGGTTCCCCATCTCCATGAGTAGCAAATACCACTAATTTTTTTGGTGTTTCATGTTCCATATCCATAGCTAAAGATAGAGAACAACTTAGAACAGGAAATAAAAACTACTTAGTGATAAAGCAAACAAGCACACACAAGAATATTCACCCCACGCTATTGCTTCCCGGCAACGGCGCCAGAAAAAGGTCTTGATAACCCACAACTATAGGGATTGTTTGTAGCCTTCTTCGATAAATAAGAGTGTTGAACCCAACGAGGAGCTAAAGGTAGAACAAATAGTTCATCAAGTTCTATCGACCATCGATACAACTCTACGCACACTTGACGTTTGCTTTACCAGAAACAAGTATGAAAATAGTTTGTAGGAGTGATGCTAAAACTACTTTGCAAGAACAAAACTAGAAGTACTTTGCAAGATAATAAAAGTTAGGTGTTTAGTAAAAGGGTTTGTGTCAACAAGAAAGTTATTTGTCCCTAGGCAATCGATAACAAGTGCCGGTAATCATTCTTGTAATTTTATATGAGGGAGAGGCATGAGCTAACATACTTTCTCTACTTGGATCATATGCACTTATGATTGGAACTCTAGCAAGCATCCGCAACTACTAAAGATCATAAAATTCGTGAAACCCAACCATAGCATTAAGTATCAAGTCCTCTTTACTCCCATACGCCATAACCCACCTACTCGGGTTTATGTTTCTGTCACTCTCGCAACCCACCGTAAGAAAATCATGAACATATTGCAACGCCCTACAGCGGGGGGCCCTCACGTTTGCGCAAGAACGGAGGGCACCATAGGACAGCACCATAAATAAAATATTCAATCATACCAACCAAGATCATGATTAACCCACAGGACAAAAAGGATCTACTCAAACATCATAGGTTACCATAGATCATTGGGAAATAATATATGGAGTTGAGCACCATGTTTAAGTAGAGATTACAGTAGGGAGAAGAGGTGATAGACCACTGCATAGAGGGAGAGAAAGTTGGTGTTGACGGTAGCAAGACTGATGATGTAGATCGTCGTCCCGATCGTTGCCCCGGTGGCACTCCGGCGCCACCGGGAGCGAGGGGGAGAGATCCCTTTCGCATTTCAAGTTCCGGCAAAACCCTTGAGGTTCGAACACTGGGGTGCACATGAAGATCTCTCCCCTCTCTAGCTCGCACACATCATGATCTCATGGCCTAGCTCGTCGAACCCAAAGAACAAGGGACACAAGAGTTTATACTAGTTCGGGCCACCGATGTGGTGTAATACCCTACTCTAGTGTGGTGTGGTGGATTGCCTCTTGGGCTGAGGATGAACAGTGACAAGGGAAGAACAGCCTCCTAGGGAGAGGTGTTCTTGTGCTTGGTGAGTGTGGTGGCTTTGGTGGAATTAACATGGTCCAAGATGAGATGCTCCTAGATGAGATGAGGTTCGATCAGATCAGATGCTCCCTGATCAGATGCCCCTCTCTACGATGGTGGCTAGTCCTATATATAGAGGCCCGGGTCCTCTTCCCAAATATTAGGCGGGATGGGATCCCACAACGGCCAATTTAAAGGGGGGAGCTAGTACAAGCTATCCTGACAAAAGATGGTCTTCGCCTGCCAAAGGCTCTGGTGATGACGCCGTCTTGGGCTCCACGATGACCTCCGTCCTGCTGTCCTGCTGGTCTTGGTCTTGTTGCACCGATATGGAAACCTTTGCCTGTTGCCTCGGGACTCCTCGCTTGCACTTGCCTCTTTAACACCAAAGAGGAAACAAGGACACTGTGCGCGATGTCGCGCCGCCTGGCGCCCGCCTAGTTCCACTCGTCATAGCTTGCGTCACACAAACCTCACGAGGTGTCCCTTGCCTTGATCTCTCCGCCCCTCACGAGCCAGCCTGGTGAGGTCACCCCTGAGGAGGTCTTGCATCGTCTGCCTCGCGAGGCTTGGCCTCTTGCGAGGGTCTTGAGTGTTTGCTGGTGAAGATGGACCATACGGGGCCGCTGGTGGAGCCATGCTGTGGGCCACAGGCAGGCAAGTCTGGGGACCCCTGTTCCCAAAACACCGACGGTAGCCCCCGGGCCCAAGGCGCGCTCAGACTTGGCTTTGAGGCGAAGCCAAAGGGCAAGTGCGGAGCACGCGGGCCCCAACAGCCTTTGGCCCCGCTTGACGTGTGGCGATTGATTGGACGTGGGCGTCTTCGCTTCCCCACGCCGCCTTGGCAACTGCTCGACTTGACGAAACCTTGCTGCATGCAGAAAAATATCATTGTTACCTTAGATCATGGAGGCCGGCGGTTGGCCTCCCCTCGGCTATAAATGTGTAGAGGGGGCGGAGCCCCTGTCACCCATCTCTTCCTTTACTTCTCCCACTCCTTCTTCTTCCTCGCTTCACTGCCGGCAGTGACACCCATGGCGCCTGTGAAGAGGCTCTCAGCTGCAGAGAAGGGGAAGGCTCGCCAGGAGGGGCCTGGATCACCGCCGCCCAAGAGGGGGCGCGGCCGTCCCTGCAAGCACACCATGCCCCCGTCGCTGCCCCTCGCGTTCGCGGTGGCGCCTCTCCGCGTGGTGGTGGTTGCCCGAGTCGTGGGAGCCCCATCGATGAAGGGAGCCGTGCCATGGTTGCGCGGCCGCCCAGGCCGCACTTCCACTCTGCGGAAGTGCTGCCGGAGTTCGTCATGTGGTCAGAGAACCTGGTCGGCACTTGGCTTCAGCTCCCGCGCTTCTTTGCCGGCGAGCTGCCAGCCACTGGTCCAGGCAGTCTCTGGCTGCAGGCGGACAGCTGCTGCAGCAAGGCTTTGTGGGTCGCGGTCGAGGTCTCTGCCGCAGGAAATGCAACCCTGACCCACGGCTGGCTGGCGTTTGCCTGCGCGCGCGGCCTTGGCCGATGGTTCTCCCTCCACTTCAAGTACGATGGCAACGTGACCCTCTATGTGAGGGTATTCGGGGAGGATGGCCGCTGCATCGGGTGTTGCCCCGAGGAAAACAGCGGCGATGAGGTGCTCGGCCTCGGCGACGGCCGCGACGAGAGTGAAGGCGGGCTCGCCCTTGGCGCCGGCCATGGCTCGTCCAGCTATGGCGGCTCTTCTTCCGGCCATAGCTCCAGCGGCGGCGGCTACGACCATCCGCCACGCCGCTGCGCCCGCTTCGAAGGTGGCAGCGGGTCGTCTCGTCGTCGCGCTTCAGTGAAGTGCGAGAAGGGGTCTGGCTGAGCTCAGGAGAGCGCCATGGGCATGTCCTCGCGACCTGCAGCGGGAGCACGTGCTGCTTTTGTTTCGTTCTTCCTTTCCTTTCTGCTTTAAGAGAGAGACAAGTATGGGGCCCCGTTGGGGCGTGCAACAACTATGATTTCTAAGTGGTTGTGCTGTGTTTATCATTCTTGTGTCGTGTTGCAGCGTCAATGTTTTATGTATGCGCGTAGGAATAACTTAGCTTGATGCGCTTGAAGTAGTTTCCGCCTCACGAGGCACGTGTTCCCCAATGCCTGGCGAGGCCTCCTGTGCTCGGAAGGCATCTGGGAACTACAAAAATTTGTTAGGAAATTCTTATTCTTCCGAACCCTGGTCGCAGGCACTGCCGGTCATGACCCAGTGCTTCGCATCACGGTACCCGGGGGCACAGATTGAGAGGGGTGCGCCAGCTTGCAAACTCCAGCGAGGGTGCCTTGCGAGAAACGGGAACGAGAAATAGGAAAGCGAAAACGCCCACGAGGGCACCTGTCCAGCCCCCTCGCGAGGCATGCAAGGGAGAGTATGGGTCAAAAACGAGGAACCGAGAGCAGGAAAGGAGGCAAAAAGGCAATGGGACTAGACCAGCAAGGAACACCAGAAAGCAAATTCTCACTAAAAAGGGGCAAGCCAACTGCGAAAAGCAAATGAAAAGCCGCGTCCAGCACCTAGTCTAGTCTTCTTGTCTTCTCACCAGCGCGGAGCTAAGTGCTACCACTAAGATGTGTGAGGGAGCCACCGAGGCCCGAGGGCAGCACTCCTGAGACTCTGGGACATGTACAACCCCACTCATTATTACGTGAGAGTGTCACGAGCGGAGATCTTCATAGGCACTGGGCCTTGCTTCACAGGCACTGGGCCTTGCTTCATGGGTAGAACTTCTCAAGGTGCTGGATGTTCCAGGCGTTCTGGATGGGGATCCCGTCCTGCGTCTCCAGGCGCATGGAGCCAGGCCTGGAGACGTGGGCGACCCGAAACGGGCCCTCCCACATGGGTGAGAGCTTGTGCAACCCTTCCCTGGAGAGCACCCGCCTCAGGACAAGATCACCCACCTCGAGCGTCCTGGAGCGGACGCTGCCGCAGTGGTACCGCCACAGCGCCTGCTGGTACCTCGTAGCTCGGAGCGAGGCTTCACGACAGCGTTCCTCCCCCAGCACGAGGTCCATCCCCCGCATGGCGTCCTGCTGCGTTTCATCAAACGCCAGGACCCGCGCGGAGCGATGCCTGACCTCGTGTGGGAGAACCGCTTCTGCTCTGTAGACGAGGAAGAACGGGTTCTCTCCTGTCGCCTTGGTGGCGGTGGTGCAGATGGGCCATAGCACAAACTGGAGCTCGTCGTGCCATCCCCTGCCGCAGGCCTCGAGCTTCTTCTTGAAGGTCCTAGTCTTGAGGCCCCTCAGAACTTCCGTGTTGGCATGTTCGGCCTGGCCGTTGCTCCTGGGGTGCGCCACGGAGGCGTAGCAAATCTGCGTTCCAAGGTTAGCACAATATGTTTTGAAGAGATTGCTAGTGAACTATGAGCCGTTATCGGTGATGATGTGATTAGGGACCCCAAATCAGCTTACGAGGCCCTTGACAAACTTGACTGTTGGCCCGGCTGGGATGGTGCGGACGGCTTCCACTTCCGCCCACTTGGTGAATTTGTCGATGGCGACATAGAGGTAGCGGTAACCTCCAGGCACTCGAGGGAATAGGCCCAGGATATCCAGCCCCCAGACCACGAACGGCCATGAGAGCGGGATAGTTTGGAGGCCCTGAGCCGATTGGTGGATCTTCTTGGCGTGGAATTGGCAGGCCTCGCAGGATTTCACCAGCTCGGTAGCGTCGTTGAGTGTCGTGGGCCAGTAGAACCTGCTGCGGAAAGCCTTGCCGACTAGGGTGCATGATGAGGAGTGGTGCCCGTAGTCTCCGCCATGTATGTCAGCCAGAAGCTCATTCCCCTATTCCCTGGAAATGCATCGTAGAGAAACATCATTTGGCCACTTCCTGTATAGCTCACCGTCCTAAATGCAGTACGCTGTAGCCTGTCGGGCCACACGCTCCGTGTCTTCCTCCTTCTCCGGCAATGTGCCTTGCGTCAGGTATGCCCTGAACTCCTCAATCCAGCACCCCTCCTGAGGCTCGAGCGCTAAGAGGAGGCGCGCTCCTGAGGTCAGGCCGCAAGCGGGGGCTCCCGAGGCTGGTGGCTGGGGGAGCTCCTCCTGAGGTGGCGTCGGCTCCGCAGGTGGAGGTGCTGCCGAAGGCTTGAAGAGACGCTCCTCAAAGACGCCAGGCTCTTGGGGTAGCCGCTTGGATGCTCTTTTGGCGATGTCATCGGCCTCTTTTGTTGGTGCCACGAGGCACATGCTGCAGCTCCAGACCCAGGAACTGCTTCTCCATCTTGCGTACCTTCCCGAGGTATGCCTCCATGTGCTCATCCTTTGGCTCGTACACCTTGTTGGAGAAGTTGATGAGGAGCTGCGAGTCTCCCTTTATGGTGAGGCGTTTCACCCCCAGGGCCACAGGAGCCTTGAGGCCGGCGATGAGACCCTCGTACTCTGCGATGTTGTTGGAGACCTTCTCGCCCCGCTGGAAGCAGAGCTGCATGGCTTAGTAAAGTTTGTCCTGAGTGGGCGAGATGAGCACGGCTCCAGCCCCCGTGCCATGGCGCGCGAACGCGCCATCAAAGTACATGACCCAGCCATCCGACGCTTCACTCCCTGGCGAGAGGGATCGGTTCTCGCCTGCTACGAGCTCCGAGGTGTCGGTCCATTCCGCCACAAAGTCAGCGAGTGCAGCCCCCTTGATGACCCTGGTTGTGCTGAACTCCGGATCAAACGCTTGCAGCTTGATATTCCATTCGGCAACCCTTCACACAGCATTGGGGCTTCTAAGCACTCTCTCAAACGGGTAAGCTGAGATGACCTTGATGGAGTGACCCTGGAAGTAGTGGCGCAGCTTGCACGAGGACACCAGGAGCGTGAGCAAGAGATTCTAAGGCATGGGGTATCGTGCTCTCGCATCTCGTTGCACTGTGCTGACGAAGTACACTGGGTCCTCGACGAGGGCGGGAGAGCTGATGGAGCTTTTGGCTCCCGGGGGCTGAGGTGTTTACTACGGGTCCCCAGCTTCAGGGGCTTGATGGCTAGCCGGGGCAGCCGCTGTCTCAGGAGCATCGCCTTGGTGTTGTGCTGCCTCATCCGGCTTGGCGGCTGCATTTCACAGGCCCTTGACCCGAGGCTCCTCTCTGAGGGCCACCAGCGCCGCGCTGGCGGAGTGGGGTGTGGCAGACAGGTAGAGTGCCAAGGGCTCGAGAGGACGAGGCGCCACCATCACTGGCGGGCTGGTCAAGTATCTCTTGAGGTCTTGAAATACCGGGTTGGCCTCGAGGGCCACTCGAACAGGCCCTTCTTCTTCATCAGCTTGAAGAACGGCAAGGCGCGCTCCCCCAACTTGGAGATGAAGCGCCCCAGCGAAGTCACGCAGCCTGCAAGCTTCTGCATCTCCTTGAGGCTTTGTGGTGGGCTCATGTCTTCGATTGCCTTGACCTTCTCCGAGATGGCCTCGATCCCCCTATGGGATACGAGGAAGCCCAGCAGCTTGTCGTAAGGAACACCAAACACGCACTTCTCCGGGTTGAGCCGCAAGTCCACCTGGCGCAGGCTCGCGAAGGTTTCCTCCAGGTTGTGAATCAAAGTTCTTGCCTCCCGAGACTTCACCACAATGTCGTCGACGTAGGCCTCAGCATTTCTCCTAAGCTGCCGCCCCAAGGCGATGTGCATCAGCTGCTGGAAGGTCGCTCCTGCATTACGCAGTCCGAATGGCATGCAAGTGTAGCAGTATACCCTGCATGGGGTTAAGAAAGTCATTTTCTCCACATCTTCCACCGCCATCTTGATCTGGTGGTAGCCCGAGAATGCATCCAGGAAATGTAACAGATCACACTCGGCCGTGGAGTCGACAATCTGGTCGATGCGCGGCAGCGGGAATGGGTCTTGAGGGCAAGCCTTGTTGAGGTTGGTGAAGTCGACACACATGCACTCCTTCCCTCCTTTCTTCGGCACGAAGACCGGGTTCGCCAGCAACTCTGGGTACCGGACTTCGCGGATGACACCTGCTGCTTCCAGCTTGCGGGTTTCCTAAACGATGAAAGACTGGTTCTCCGTGGACTATCGCCTTGCCCTCTGCTTCACAGGGCGCATGTTGGGGCATACCCTCAGTTGATGCTCAATCACTCTTCTCGGGACCCCAACCAGCTGCTTGGGCTCCGAGGCAAATACTTCCTTGTTCGCCCGCAAGAAGTCCACCAACTCCCTTTCTTGATCTGGGGCGAGGTCGGCGCCTATAGTAACGGTGGCGCCGGAGGCCCCATCCTCGTCGACCGGTATTTGCTTCGTCTTGGCTTGACCTTGAGTGAATAGCTGCTTCTTCTTGGTCGGTGCAGCCCCCTTGGTCCTGGGCACGGCCTTGTTGGCCGGGAAAGCTGCTGCTATGGCCCTGAAGGCGAGTTTGAGGGCCGCCAAGGCTTCCTTGGTGTCTCCGGCCACGGTGAGGATGTCCTTGCTCCCTGGCATCTTCATGAGGTTGTAGGCAGGATGGGTAGCTGCCATGAATTGGGCTAGCGCCGGGTACCCGAGGATGGCATTGTACGGTAAGTCGATGCGGGCGATGTCGAAGTCGATTAGCTCGGTGCAGTAGTTGTCGCGTGTGCCGAAGGTTACAGGGAGACAGATCTGCCCCAGGGGGTTGGAGGAGTCGCCGCCGATTCTGGAGAAAGGCTTGTTGGGGCGAAGCCTCTCAAGCGGTACGTGAAGGAGGCTAAAAGCCTCCATAGAGAGCATGTTGAGGCCGTTGCCGCCGTCGATGAGGGTCTTGGTAACGACTACACTGCAGATGGTGGGCGTGCAAAGCATCGGAAGCATGCCCAAGCCGACGGTGGTGACTGGGTGATCCCCCGAGTCGAAGGTCAGGTCGGTCTTGCGCGCCGCCCAACCCGGGGGCGCCCCCTGCCGCGTGGAGGCGGCGCCGATCTGTCAAAAGAATGGCTTGGCGTGACGATCCGAGGGCGGCGCCTGCGAGCCACCGAGGAGAGCCGCGACGATGGGGGTGCTGGTCCCCCGAAGCGCGCGATGAAGAGGTCGCGTAGCTCCTCTCAGGGGCCACAAAAGATTCCGGCAGATGGAGGAGCCAGGCGTGCGGCACGCCAACGAGGGCCATTGGGAGCCAGTTAGCCATGACTTTATCGTCGCCCCGGGCCTCCAGGACGGCCTCCTCATACGCTAGCAGAAAGGCCGCCGGATCCGCCGCACCATCGTAACGGGGCGGCATCTCCGGCTTGAACTTGTGCGGCCACCGCACCCGCCACAAGGCGGGGGTGAAGGCCCGGAGCCCCACGGTCCAGCCGAGAGCACCCGTCAATCCAGTCGGAGAAGCGGCGGCGTCCATGAGAGCCGATCGGAGCGGCGAGGCCGTTGGGGGGGCAAAGCTTCGGCGCACCTCTACATAGCGCGCCAAGTGTCGGATTTTGGGTTCCGGCAAAACCCTTGAGGTTCGAACACTGGGGTGCGCACGAAGATCTCTCCCCCTCTCTAGCTTGCACACATCATGATCTCATGGCCTAGCTCGTCGAACCCAAAGAACAAGGGACATAAGAGTTTATACTAGTTTGGGCCACCGATGTGGTGTAATACCCTACTCCAGTGTGGTGTGGTGGATTGCCTCTTGGGATGAGGATGAACAGTTACAAGGGAAGAACAGCCTCCTGAGGAGAGGTGTTCTTGTGCTTGGTGAGTGTGGTGGCTTTGGTGGAATGAACCTGGTCCAAGATGAGATGAGGTTCGATCAGATCAGATGCTCCCCAATCAGATGCCCCTCTCTATGATGGTGGCTAGAACTATATATAGAGGCCCGGGTCCTCTTCCCAAATATTAGGCGGGAAGGGATCCCACGACGGCCAATTTGAAGGGGGCAGCTAGTACAAGCTATGCTGACAAAAGATGGTCTTCACATGCCAAAGGCTCTGGTGGTGACGCCGTCTTGGGCTCCATGCTGACCTATGTCCTGCTGTCGTGATGGTCTTGGTCTTGTTGCACCGATATGGAAACCTTTGCCTGTTGCCTCGGGACTCCTCGCCTGCGCTTGCCTCCTTAGCAGCAAAGAGGAAACAAGGACATTGCGCGCGTTGTCGCCTGCCTGGCGCCCACCTGGCTCCAGTCGTCATGGCTTGCGTCACACAAACCTCGCGAGGTGTCCCTTGCCTTGATCTCTCCGCCCCTCGCGAGCCAGCCTGGTGAGGCCACCCCTGAGGAGGTCTTGCGTTGTCCGCCTCGCAAGGCTTGGCCCCTCGCGAGGGTCTTGAGTGTTTGCTGGTGAAGATGGGACGTACGGGGCCGCTGGTGGAGCCACGCTGTGGGCCGCAGGCAGGAAAATCTAGGGACCCCCATTCCCAGAACGCTGACAAGCCCCCCTCCTTCTTCTTCTTTGTTGGCCTCCTCCCTAGGTGGGAGAAGGGTTTCCCCTCTGGTCCTTGGTCTCCATGGCGGCGGAGGGGCGGGAGCCCCTCCGAGATTAGATCTCCCTCTTTGTTCTCTTCTGTTTTGCGTTCTCAAATCTAGCCAAAAATTGTTTCTTATATTCCTGGAGATCCATAACTCCGACGCTGAGATTTTAACATGATTTTTTCCGGATATAAGCTTCCTTGTGCCCGATGTACAGCCCCGATAGACGTACGAGGTGAACACAACCCACCACGGCACGCCTGGCTCCTCTGGCGCGCCGTGGTGGGTTGTGCCCACCATGGGACTCTGTTTGTGGTGATTCCAACTCCCAAAAATCACATAAATTCCAAGATAATTCTCCGTGAAATTTTATTGCATTTGGACTTCATTTGATATGGATACTCTGTTATACAAAAAACATGCAGAAAACAGGAACTGGCACTTGGCACTGGATCAATAGGTTAGTCTAATAAATCATATAAAAAGTTGAAAAAAGTATGTAAAACTTGTATAATATTGGCATGAAACAATCAAAAATTATAGATATGATGGAGATGTGTCCAAGGCTGGCGCTGATGGTAATGTTACTATCTACAAAGCTCTACTTGTTGCGAAAGGTTTTCGACAAGTTCAAGGAGTTGACTGCAATGAGACCTTCTCACCCATAGCGATGCTTAAGTCTGTCCGAATCATGTTAGCAATTGCCGCATTTTATGATTATGAAATTTGGCAAATGGATGTCAGAACTGCATTCCTTAAAGGATTTCTTAAAGAAGAGTTGTATATGATGCAACCAGAAGGTTTTGTCGATCCTAAAGGTGCTAAGAAAGTGTGCAAGCTCCAGCGATCCATTTATGGACTGGTGCAAGACTCTCGGAGTTGGAATATATGCTTTGATAGTGTGATCAAAGCATATGGTTTTATACAGACTTTTGGAGAAGCCTGTATTTACAAGAAAGTGAGTGGGAGCTCTGTAGCATTTCTAATATTATATGTGGATGACATATTGTTGATTGGAAATGATATAGAATTTTTGGATAGCATAAAAGGATATTTGAATAAGCATTTTTAATGAAAGACCTCAGTGAAGCTGCTTATATATTGGGCGTTGTCGGTGTCAAAACCGGCGGATCTCGGGTAGGGGGTCCCGAACTGTGCGTCTAGGCCGGATGGTAACAGGAGGCAGGGAACACGATGTTTTACCCAGGTTCGGGCCCTCTTGATGGAGGTAAAACCCTACATCCTGCTTGATTAATATTGATGATATGGGTAGTACAAGAGTAGATCTACCATGAGATCAGAGAGGCTAAACCCTAGAAGCTAGCCTATGGTATGATTGTTGTTCGTCCTACGGACTAAAACTCTCCGGTTTATATAGACACCGGGGAGGGCTAGGGTTACACAGAGTCGGTTACAATGGTAGGAGATCTACATATTCGTATTGCCAAGCTTGCCTTCCACGCCAAGGAAAGTCCCTTCCGGACACGGGACGAAGTCTTCAATCTTGTATCTTCATAGTCCAGGAGTCCGGCCGAAGGTATAGTCTGGCCATCCGAACACCCCCTAATCCAGGACTCCCACAGTAGCCCCTGAACCAGGCTTCAATGACGACGAGTCCAGCGCGCAGATTGTCTTCGGCATTGCAAGGCGGGTTCCTCCTCCAAGTACTTCATAGAAGATTTTGAACACAAAGGTAGTGTCCGGCTCTGCAAAATAAGTTTCCACATATTGCCATAGAGAGAATAATATTTACACAAATCTAATCTACTGACGTATTCCGTAGCATGACATCACACCACGGCCAAGTCTTTATTCAAATCGTTTTATTGTTCTACCTCAGCGCATTTAGGGAGGCGGTTTCCTTGACACGTCTTGTTAAAGCAGAGATCATGTCCCCTTATTCCGGGATTCTCATCAATACGGGCATGGGTAACCCAACCGCGCCATTGACTACGGCGCTTGGGAGATAAGCGAGTTTTACCAGGCTGGTGGGGGCGCATAGTCGCGACCGCCCATATAAGGGGATAAGGATCCACCTTTTCATCCACGCCTTCTTCCTCCTTTGCCTATCCATTTCCGCGCACGCGAGCTCCAGCGCCCAAGTCCGCACACCCCACCTCAACCTTCTCCAGCCATGTCCGGAGCGGGAGGCAAGTGGATGGTCTCCTCCGTCACGGAGGGACACATCAAAACACCGAGGAAGGCCGGATACTTTTCTAACGACATTGCGCACCGGCTTCCCGAAGAGGGGAAGCTCATCCCCACCCCTAGGCCCCATGAGAGGGTGGTGTTCCTCCCCCATTTCCTCTACGGACTGGGCTTCCCTCTCCACCCATTTGTCCGGGGGCTCATGTTCTACTATGGCCTGGATTTCCACGATCTGGCCCCGAATTTTGTCCTCAATATCTCGGCGTTTATCGTCGTGTGCAAGGCTTTCTTCCGCATCCGCCCCCATTTCGGCCTATGGCTCAAGACTTTCAATGTCAAGCCGAAGGTGGTGCGCGTCACCCAAGCGGAGTGCGGAGGCGCCATGGTGGGCAAGATGCCCAACGTCCTATGGTTCGAGGGCTCCTTCATGGAGTCCCTAAAGGGGTGGCAGTCGGGGTGGTTTTACATCACCGAGCCGCGCGACCATGAATGGGTCGCAGCCCTCGAGTTCCGATCCGGACCCCCTACGCGGCTCGCCTCCTAGAAAGAGACTGGCCTGTCATGGGGTAAAAAAAGAAGAGCCGACCGGACTCCAAACATGCATCCAAACCCTGGTGGACAGGAATCTCAAACTTGTCAACGTAGTCCAGGTTATGCTCATCCGTCGGATCCTCCCGTGTCAACAACGGGCTTTCAACCTGTGGGAGTTTGACCCGGTGCGGCACCAAACTCTGAGCAGGCTCTTCGACACGATGTACGAAGATGCCTGGAAGGTGCTTTTCAAGGGCGTCGAGGCCCCCGCATCCACTACCGAGGATCGCGGATTCAGCACGCAGCGTCACGCTCGTGCGGTAAGCTATTTTCACTTTTACAGGGTATTAGTTTTTCATAGTTTGACTCCATGCGGGATCTAAGTTCCCTTACCTTTGACAGGATTGGCAGGAGACGTCCGGATAGATCAACTGTCCGGCTCCTTTGCCCGAAGGCCCAGCGGACGCTCGCTTGGCGAAGCTGCTGGTTCCGGCACCTTATGTGGTGCCGGAGAAGAAGGCCAAGAAGAAGGCCACGGGGACTCAAAAGAGTGCCCGACGCCAGGAGGTGTTGGATTCACCATCCGACGACTCCAACGCGCGCTCCTCCCATGAAGACGAGGAGGAGGAAGAAGA
>NC_041384.1:561736385-561759076 GCF_002162155.2 Triticum dicoccoides | reverse complement strand
AGACGGCGCCGAGGTGGCGTCCCAACAGGTTCCAAGCCAGGAGGAGGTGGTCCTGGAGGCGCCGCAAGGCAACCTCCCGGACTCCAGGCGTAAAGGGGATAGAACCCCCAAGGGCTCCAAGTCCGGCCTTGAGCCGGACACCGCGCTGGAACCTTCAATGGTTCCGGACTCCGATAGGCAGCCTCCTTCCAAGAGGAGCAAGCCTACCTAGCCGGTGACCTCTGTCCAACCGGAGGCACCGGACAATTTGCTGGAGACGCTTAAGGGCGCCACCATCGACGAGGAGCACCGCACTATTATGAGTGTGGTGATCCAGAAGGTTCGGTCTGCCAAGAGCGGACTTACTGAAGCATGTGCCAGCCTTCTAACAGGCTTTGAGGTAAGTAAAGAATATGTAAAAATATTACCGCATAGACAGTAGCCCTTGATGCTCTATTCGGCGTTCGGAAAGAAAAGCCGAATAGAGGATCTAATAATCGTAGGAGTCTAACATAATGAAGTCAATATGCGTATGCAGGCTTTGCTGCTGGCCTCCGCCGCACTAACTGCGGAGGTGGATACGCTGAAGAAGAACCTCGAGCGGTCCAAGCAAGAGCTCGGCCTAGCCAAGCAGCAGCTCGAGAAGAAGGAAGGTAAGAAATACCTTATTGAAATATGTGAAAGGTGCAATTGCAAAAAGTGACAGGATTAACACGGCAATTGTAGGGGCCACAACTGAGGTGGCGACCCTTAAGCAAGCGCTGTCCGAGGCCGAAAAGAGGGCAGCCACGGAGCACACCGAGTGGGAGAAGCATGAGACACGGGTTGGCGAGGTGCGGCAAGAGCTCCAGGCTCTCATGAAAAAGCATGAGAGTTTGGAGCTTGACTCGAAGACGCGAGAGTCTGAGCTTGCGGCGACCATTGAAGATGCCAAGTATGCCAAGGCCGAAGCCCAGAAGGCCCTCTAGGAGGTTGAGGCAATAAAAAAGATAGCGGCGGGTAAGGCATTCTTTATGCAAAGAAAGCACGTAAAAGTGAATTACTTGTCACTTACCCGAATCTGGAGCTCTCCAGGAGCATTCCCAAACTTGCCCCGTAGCATGTCGGATGCCGCCGCCTTCTACCGAGCCGAGGAGGGAAACTCGACAGAGAAGGTGTTCTGGTCTCAGTATGTTGAGGCCGAACACCCAGTGCCCTTAAGCGACCAGCTGAAACAGCTGGTCGAGCTCCATAAGGTGGCTGAACAGGCCATGAAGGGCCTCATAGTCTGATGGTGGCCTGGAGAGGCCATGCCTGGGAGCTACTTCGGGCTGATGAGGCGGCTGGTGGAGGCCTGTCCAAGGCTCGAAGTCATCAAGCGCTCTGTATGCATCGAGGGTGCCCGTAGGGCGCTTGCCCGTGCGAAGGTGCACTGGGGCAAGCTGGATGATGAGAAGCTTGTGAAGGACGGGCCACCACCGAGCATGGAGCATCGCAAGCCCGAGATGTATTATGAGGGCGTTCTGAAGGGTGCCCGCCTTGTGGCGGATGAATGTTCCATGAATGTAAATTTTTAAGTAAACTCGCTCGTTTTGTCCTGTGCGCTGAAAACTTGTTCATGTGCGCTAAGCAATGCTTTTTGAATTTAAAATATTACCTTCTATGTGGCCATTTATCAAATTTGAGAGATGGCGAGTCGTCGGCTTCTGCCCCCGTGGCACGAGTGCTGGGGTGTTCGGGATAAACATGAGCGCTCTTTTTCCCATTCTTGGGTCCTTCGAGGGAGGCGCTCAACACAACGAACAAGGCAATCGGACTATAATGCTTGAACACTCTCACTTAGCCATAGAATTCTATAATTTTAAATTTCGGTGAAGCCCCTAGTGTTCGGAAGACCGAGTTCGGGGCGCTATCCATGCCTAGGCCGGACAAAGCTGACTCCTCGCTCTAAGCGGCATAAGTCTTTATGGACTCGAAAACCTCTCGAACAGCGACCAGCTCTCGCCTCATCATGATGGTCAATTTTAGCTTTCTCTACTGAGGTGCTTAGCCCAACTCAACTGGGGCACAATCGCAGTAGTTATCCTAGTGCTACCTTAGCCGATATGACGGAATGTAAGGTACCAAATCATAGGAGCCGGGAAAACCCAACTATTGACCCAAGACATGATTTAGAGCCGATGCATATAATGCTATAAGTTCGGGGAGCCGCACTTGTGAAAGTGTTCGGACTTCTCACACCATGTTGTGGGGTACTTAAGCCCCTGGCGTATTGGTCGTACCAAAGTGTATGGGTGCAACATGTCATTAATGAACATATATTCGTAAAAAAGAGGTAATGCAATAATAGACGAAAGCTATGCATTGTTTATTTAAAAAAGCTGCGATCAAAGCAGAACGATACAAATAGTGCGATAAGCGAAAGATGGGACTATCAAATATGTCCTTTCCAGGGGCGAGCTGCGGAATGTTATGCAAAACAGGTATACTGCTTGTTATAGAGACCACCTTAGAGTTTCGTAGTGCGGCGTAGCTTTCTGCTTCCCTGGTTGTATCGTTTGTGCGGTAATTGTACTGCCGGACAAGCCTTCTGAAGAATGGAGTCCTAAAAATAAGAGAAAATTTAAGAAATCGGCAGCCCCTAGTGTGGTTTAAGCCGCGTTTCGGGCGTGCCGTGATGGTGCCCCTCCCCCTATGCCCATGGTATTTCTAGAGCGTAGTTATGTACGCGCAACACTGGTTTCGCAAGTTCGCGAGGGCTGGGGTTGGGGCCGCATTGCTATGCTTGCTCGGAACGTGCCAGGAGGTCTTGTTGTAGGTTACTCTGGGCGCGCTTGACGGTGTCCGGACGTTTAATGGCCGGACTAGAGAATTGCCTTGAGAGGCTGCTTTGTACTTCCGCTACGATAGCCGTCGTATGATCCTCCGTTCGAAGAGAGCATTCGATGTTTCCATTGACCGTGATGACGCCTCGAGGGCCTGGCATCTTGAGCTTGAGGAATGCGTAGTGCGGCATCGCATTGAACTTGGCAAATGCGGTTCGCCCGAGCAGTGTGTGATAGCCACTGCGGAACGGGACTATGTCGAAGATTAACTCCTTGCTTCGGAAATTATCCGAAGATCCGAAGACCACTTCAAGTGTAACTGAGCCTGTACAGTTGGCTTCTACACCTGGTATGATGCCTTTAAAGGTCGTTCTGGTGGGTTTAATCCTCGAGGGATCGATGCCCATTTTCCGCATTGTATCCTGATAAAGCAGGTTCAGGCTGCTGCCGCCGTCCATAAGGACTCTTGTGAGGTGAAATCCGTCAATAATTGGGTCTAGAACCAATGCGGCGAATCCGCCATGACGGATGCTAGTGGGGTGGTCCCTTCGATCAAAAGCGATCGGGCAGAAAGACCATGGGTTGAACTTTTGGGGCGACTGGCTCCATCGCGTATACGTCCCTTAGCACACACTTCCGCTCCCTCTTGGGGACGTGGGTTGCGTATATCATGTTCACCGTCCGCACTTGTGGGGGAAAACCTTTATGTCCGCTGTTGTTCGGCTGCCGGGGCTCCTCCTCGTCATCGCTATGCAGCCCCTTGTCTCTGCTTTCAGCATTTAACTTGCCTGCCTGCTTGAGCACCCAACAATCCTTGTTGGTGTGATTGGCTGGTTTTTCGGGGGTGCCATGTATCTAGCATGAGCGGTCAAGTATTCGGTCCAAACTGGACGGGCCCGGAGTATTTCTTTTGAATGGCTTTTTCCGCTGACCGGGTTTAGTGCCTCTGAATCCGGCATTAACTGTCGTATCCTCAGCATTGTCACCATTAATGCGGCGCTTCTGCTTGTTGCGACGCGACCTACCACTGTTGTCCTTGGTATCCGAATTACCAGGGCTCTTGGTCATGTTATTGCTGCGAGCTAGCCAGCTGTCTTCTCCCGCGCAAAAGCGGTTCATAAGTGTCGTGAGGGCTGCCATAGATTTTGGCTTTTCCTGTCCTAGGTGCCGTGCAAGCCACTCGTCGCGGATGTTATGCTTGAAGGCTGCTAGGGCCTCTGCGTCCGGACAGTCGACGATTTGATTTTTCTTGGTTAGGAACCGTGTCCAGAATTGTCTGGCCGATTCCTCTAGCTGCTGAATTATGTGGCTTAGGTCATCGGCGTCTGGTGGTCGCACATAGGTGTCCTGGAAATTGTCGAGGAATGCGGCTTCCAGGTCCTCCCAACAACAAATTGATTCTGCTGGCAAGCTGTTAAGCCAATGCCGGGCTGGTCTTTAAGCTTGAGTGGGAGGTATTTGATGGCGTGTGCGTCATCACCGCGGGCCATGTGGATATGAAGGAGATAGTCCTCGATCCATACCACAGGATCTGTTGTGCCATCATATGATTCGATATTCACGGGTTTGAAACCCTCGGGGATTTGATGATCCATTACTTCATCTGTGAAGCATAGTGGGTGTGCGGCGCCTCTGTATTGGGCTACATCACGACGCAGCTCAAACGAGCTTTGTCTAGTGTGTTCGGCCCGGCCGTATTACTGTATCCGGCGTGACGAGTACCGTCTCGTGCCGTGGGGCACCCACGTGATCCGTAGATCCATCTTGTTTGCCTTGCCTTGTCCTCCAATATATCTCGTAGGTATGGCGCATTTTCCCATGCCTTGGTAGTTTTTGAGCGGCGCCGGGGTGCGGCCTGAGTGGAGGGCCGAGAGGCCTCTCTGTCGCGGCCACGGGGTGGCCGGTCGGCCGCATCATGCATTGGTGATGTAGGTTTAAGTGCTTCCTCCTCTAATTGGGGTAGCAACCTGCGCTTTGGGTAGCTCTTGGAGGGGCGTTCGAGTTCATACTCTTCGGCCGCAAGGACTTCAGTCCATCTGTCGGCTAGCAAATCTTGATCAGCTCTAAGCTGTTGCTGTTTTTTCTTGAGGCTGCTCGCCGTGGCCATAAGCCTGCGTTTGAAACGCTCTTGTTCGACGGGATCCTCCGGCACGACAAATTCGTCATCGTCGAGGCTTGCCTCGTCTTCGGAGGGAGGCATATAATTATCGTCCTCGACCTCTCTGTCTGCCGCTCTCTCACGAGGGCTGGCTTCTCTATCCTCCTGTGCTGAATCTTGCTGGAGGTGGTTGTCTTCGGCACTATCCGGGGTGTTATTATCCCTCGTGCCAGAATCACCATTTTTATTTTGGCGGGATTTAGAGCGGCGCCGCTAACGCCGGCGCTTAGGCTGCTTCTTGGAGGGGTCATCCTCCGCTGTTCCATCGCCATTGGCTTCTTTTGGGGTGTCCACCATGTGTATATCATACGACGAGGTGGATTTCCAGTGCCCTATAGGCGTTGGTTCTTGATCGTCTCCTGTATCATCGTCCATACCGTCGATGTCTTCGGAGTCGAAGTCGAGCATGTCGGTTAAATCATTGACAGTGGCTACGAAGTGGGTGGTGGGTGGGCTTTGAATTTCTTCATCATCCGCATCCCAACCTTGCCGACCATAGTCCGGCCAGGGCTCTCCTGACAAAGAGAGAGACTTTAGTGAATTCAGAATATCGCCGAAGGGCGAGTGCTGAAAGATGTCCGCGGCGGTGAACTCCATGATCGGCGCCCAATCGGGTTCGATCGGTCGAGGTGCGGAGGGCTCGGAGTCCGGAGAAGAGTCCGGCCCCTTGGAGTCATGGGATTCGCAGAGAATAGGGCTGGTGTTCGGCTCGATCGCCGTAGAAATTGCAGCCCCCGAGGCGGTGTCTAACCACCCATCCTTGATTGGTGTGATCGGCTCCGAGCTAGGGGTCGGAGCGGACCCAGGTGCGGCCTCCAGGGCGCTGTTCGGTGGCAGAGCTAAATCATGCCTATCGTGACAGTGCGGCGCGCTCGGCTGTGGCTCAAATCCGTCGAAGGTCAAGTCTCCGCGGATGTCGGCCGTGTAGTTCAAACTTCCAAATCTGACCTGATGGCCAGGGGCGTAGCCTTCGATCTGCTCCAGATGACCAAGCGAATTGGCCCACAGTGCAAAGCCGCCGAATACGAAGATCTGTCCGGGGAGAAAAGTCTCACCCTGGATCGCATCGCTGTTGATGATCGGAGAAGCCATCGGGCCTAAAAGCGACGACACAGAGGAACTCTCAATGAAAGCACCAATGTCTGTGTCAAAACCGGCGGATCTCGGGTAGGGGGTCCCGAACTATGCGTCTAGGCCAGATGGTAACAGGAGGCAGGGAACACGATGTTTTACCCCGGTTCGAGCCCTCTTGATGGAGGTAAAACCCTATGTCCTGCTTGATTAATATTGATGATATGGGTAGTACAAGAGTAGATCTACCACGAGATCAGAGAGGCTAAACCCTAGAAGCTAGCCTATGGTATGATTGTTGTTCGTCCTACGGACTAAAACTCTCCGGTTTATATAGACATCGGGGAGGGCTAGGGTTACACAAAGTCGGCTACAATGGTAGGAGATCTACATATCTGTATCGCCAAGCTTGCCTTCCACGCCAAGGAAAGTCCCTTCCGGACACGGCACAAAGTCTTCAATCTTGTATCTTCATAGTCCAGGAGTCCGGCCGAAGGTATAGTCCGGCCATCCGGACACCCCCTAATCCAGGACTCCCTCAAGCGTCAAGATCTATAGAGATAGATCAAGACACTTAAATGAACTTTCACAAAGCACATACCTTGATAAAGTCTTGAAGAAGTTCAAGATGGATCAGTCAAAGAAAGGGTTCATGCCTGTGTTACAATGTGTGAAGTTGAGTCAATGCCCGGCCACTACAGAATATAGAGAGAAAATGAAAGTCATTCCCTATAATTCAGCCATAGGTTCTATCATGTATGCAATGTTGTGTACCAGACCTGATGTGTGCCTTGCTATAAGTTTAGCAGGGAGGTACCAAAGTAATCCAGGAGTGGATCACTGGACAGCAGTCAAGAACATCCTGGAATACCTGAAAAGGACTAAGGATATGTTTCTCGTTTATGGAGGTGACAAAGAGCTTGTCGTAAATGGTTACATCGATGCTAGCTTTGACACTGATCCGGATGACTCTAAGTCACAAACCGGATACGTATTTATATTGAATGGTGGAGCTGTCAGTTGGTGCAGTTCCAAGTAGAGCGTCGTGGCGGGATCTACGTGTGAAGCGGAGTACATAGCTGCTTTGGAAGCAACAAATGAAGGAGTTTGGATGAAGGAGTTCATATCCAATCTAGGTGTAATACCTAGTGCATCGGGTCCAATGAAATTATTTTGTGACAATACTAGAGCAATTGCTTTGGCGAAGGAATCCAGATTTCACAAGAGAACCAAACACATCAAGAGACACTTCAAGTCCATCCGCGATCAAGTCAAGGAGGGAGACATAGAGATTTGAAAAATACATACAGATTTGAATGTTGCAGACCCGTTGACTAAACCTCTTCCACGAGCAAAACATGATCAGCACCAAGACTCCATGGGTGTTAGAATCATTACAATGTAATCTAGATTATTGACTCTAGTGCAACTGGGAGACTGAAGGAAATATGCCCTAGAGGCAATAATAAAGTTGTTATTTATATTTCCTTATATCATGATAAATGTTTATTATTCATGCTAGAATTGTATTAACCGGAAACTTAGTACATGTGTGAATACATAGAAAAAATAGAGTGTCCCTAGTTTGCCTCTACTTGACTAGCTCATTAATCAAAGATGGTTAAGTTTCCTAACCATAGACATGTGTTGTCATTTGATGAATGGGATCACATCATTAGAGAATGATGTGATGGACATGACCCATCTATTAGCTTAGCATAATGTTCATTTAAGTTTTATTGCTATTGCTTTCTTCATGACTTATACATATTCCTTTGACTATGAGATTATGCAACTCCCGAGTACTGGAGGAACACCTTGTGTGCTATCAAATGTCACAACGTAACTAGGTGATTATAAAGATGCTCTACGGGTGTATCCAAAGGTGTTTGTTCGGTTGGCATAGATCGAGATTAGGATTTGTCACTCCGAGTATCAGAGAGGTATCTCTGGGCCCTCTCGGCAATGCACATCACGATAAGCCTTGCAAGCAATGTGACTAATGAGTTAGTTGCGGAATGATGCATTACGGAATGAGTAAAGAGATTTGCTAGTAACGAGATTGAACTAGGTATAAGGATACCGACGATCAAATCTCGGGCAAGTAACATACCGATGACAAAGGGAATTACATATGTTGTCACTGCGGTTTGACCGATAAAGATCTTCGTAGAATATGTAGGAACCAATATGAGCATCCAGGTTCCACTATTGGTTATTGACCGGAGATGAGTCTCAGTCATGTCTACAGAGTTCTCAAACCCGTAGGGTCCGCACGCTTAACGTTCGATGACGATTTGTGTTATGAGTTGTGTGTTTTGGTGATCGAAGATTGTTCGGAGTCCTGGATGAGATCACGGACATTCTCGAAATGGTCGAGAGGTAAAGATTGATATATTGGAAGATGGTATTCGGACACCGGAATGGTTTCGGAGTGGTTTGGGTTTTTTTTGGAGTATCGAGGGGTTACCAGACCCCCCCAGGGAAAGTAATGGGCCTACATGGGCCATAGGGGAGAGGGGAGGCAGCCCACAAGGGGTGGCCGCGCCCCCCTCCCATAGGGAGTCCCAATTGGACTAGGGGAGGGGGCACACCCCCCTTTTCTTCTCCTCTTCCCTCTCCCTTCCCTCTTTCCCACTCCGTGAGAAGGAATAAGAGGGGGGCGAATCCTACTAGGACTGGAGTCCTAGTAGGACTCCCCCCCCCCCACTTGGAGCACCCCCTAGGGACGACCTCCTCCCTCTCCCTCCTTTATATACGTGGGCAGGGCACCCCTTGAAGACACACCAATTGTTCCAAGCCGTGTGCAGCGTCTCTCTCCATAGTTTACTCCTCCGGTCATAACATCATAGTGCTTAGGCGAAGCCCTGCGTGGATCACATCACCATCACCGTCACCACGCCGTCGTGCTGACGAAACTATCCCTCGACCCTCCGCTGGATCAAGAGTTCGAGGGGCGTCATCAAGCTGAATGTGTGCTTAACTCGGAGGTGTCATACGTTCGGTACTAGATCGGTTGGATCGCGAAGACATTCGACTACATCGACCGCGTTAACCTAACGCTTCCACTTTCGGTCTACGAGGGTATGTGGACACACTCTCCCCCTCTCATTTCTATGCATCTCCTAGATAGATCTTGCGTGATCGTAGGAAAAATTTTGAAATTGCATGCTACATTCCCCAACAGGGTAGATCTTCACGAAGTAGGCAATATCCTTGCCCTAACAAACTTCTTGGTTCAACTCCGCATCACAACGGAGGCTCCCAAGCGACACCTAACCAATCTAGGAGACACCACTCTGCAAAAGGTAATAGATGGTGTGTAGATGATGAACTCCTTGCTCTTGAGCTTCAAATGATAGTCTCCCCAACACTCAACTCTCTCTCTCTCAAATTTGGATATGGTTGAAGAGGGATTTGAGTGGAAAGCAACTTGGGGAAGGTTAGAAATCAAGATTCAAATGGTTGGATTAGAATCTCTTAATCTCAACACATGAGTAGGTGTCTCTCTCTCAGAAAATGGATGGTGGGAGTGTAGGAACATTTTGATGGCTCTCTCACAAATGGAGAAGGGGTTGGAAGGGTATATATAGCCTCCACACAAAATCCAACCGTTACACACATTTGACTCATCTCGGTGGGACCGAATAGCTAAACTTAATGGCACCGATCAGTTCAAAAATGTGAATGTTAGGAATCTCAGTGGGACCGGCTGAAACAAATCGGTGGGACCAATGTGCTAGGGCTTAGGGGAAACATCATCTCGGTGACGCCGATTGCATCAACTTGGTAGGACCGAAGTGAAGCAATAAGCAACAGAGAATCTGTCAAGCCAACTCGGTGAGACCGATTGCATAAACTCGGTGAGGCCAAAGCAAATGCAATAGATCACAGAGCGCTGGCAAGGCCATCTCGGTGAGAACGAGATCCGTATTGGTGAGACCGAATTGTTAGGGTTTCTGGTAGTGGCTATGTCATATGAACTCGGTGGCTCCGGGTAGAAAGAATCGGTGGGGCCGAGTTTGGATTTAGGGTTTGGACATATTTGGATGGAGAAAGTGGTTGAGGGTTTTGGAGCAATATCACTAAGTATTTGAGAAAGTAGACCATTAAGCAACACTCTGATGGGGAACCTAGCATGCAATTTCAAAAAAAATCCTATGATCACGCAAGATCTATCTAGGAGATGCATAGCAACGAGAGGGTGAGAGTGTGTCCACATACCCTCGTAGACCGAAAGCGGAAGCGTTATGTTAATGCGGTTGATGTAGTCGACCGTCTTCACGATCCAACCGATCCAAGTACCGAACGTACGGCACCTTCGTGTTCAGCACACGTTCAGCTCGATGACGTCCCTCGAGCTCTTGATCTAGTAGAGGGTCGAGGGAGAGTTCCGACAGCATGATGGCGTGGTGACGGTGATGGTGATGTGATCCGTGCAGGGCCTCACCTAAGCACTACAACACTATGACCGGAGGAGTAAACGGTGGAGGGGGCACCGCACACAGCTAAGAAACAACTGTTGTGCCTTTAGGGTGCCCCCTAGCCATGTATATTTTTTTTGAGGAACCAGGATAGTGGGAAAGACCTCCCACTGACTTTTATATTAGATGTTTAAAAGGTTAGGAGTCCATAATTACATGAGAGGGGGGAGGGGTTAGAAGGAGCGAGGTTGTACAAGGTTACACAAACTTACAACAGATCTCAAGGGGCAAAACAACAAACACCCACGAAAGGCAGAGGGGGGGCTAGAGTGAATCAGCAAAGGAAGTAATAAAAGCAGACTCTCTCTGCGGAGACCTGTGGACTAGTAAGCTAAAGTCCTCCTTGAATTGAGCCTTCCACGAGCAGAGAGACGGAGGAATCCCTCTGAACAGCTTGTCGTTTCTCTCCTTCCATATCCCCCAGGCCTCCACTACAAACACTTCCATAAACATAGGACGTTGCCAAGAATGCCTTCCAGCATGCATCATCTCAAAATGGTTCCCATGGGTCGGCCATGATATTCCCAGAGCGCTCCAGCAGGCAGACGCGAAGGGACACTGATAAAACAAATGAACCAAGGTTTCCTCTGGGGGAGTAGGGCACATCATGCAACTATAGTCATCATCTGCAAGCACAAATTGCCTTCTTTTTAGCATGTTTCTAGTATTCATGCGGTCCACCATCAAGAGCCAGGCGAATACCTTCCACTTCATGTTGCATTTGGTTTTCCAGATCCAAGAAAACACCTCATCCACCCGCTCATTTCTGAAGCAAAATGAGTAAAACTTACTGGATGTGAAGGAGCCACCCCATACACACTTCCACATATCTGATCGTTCGTTGTCCAAGGTCACCTGCGTGGTCAGCTGCTGAAGATGTCTCACCTCCTGCCTTGCTTGTAGCGAGAGAGGGAGGGCAAAAATGTCTCTGATCGATGTGGCCGAGAGAAAGTTTTTGACTGGGATATCTTCCGAGCTCGAGAATGAAAAATCCCTTGGATGAGAGTCGGAAAAGATTTCATCCCGCCACTGATCCTTCCAAAACAGAACAGAGCCACCAGATCCCACCTCAACACTTGTAACACACCTGTAAATCGCAGCAAGCTGAAACACATCACGCCACCAGAATGAACCACAATCACCCACGGCATGAGGTACTTCATCAGTGTAGTACGAAGTCCAAATCAACCCACGGTACATCCGCTTTGTTATAAAACTTGTGAAGGTGTTTGAGTAACAGCCCCTGGTTCTGAATTGTGATGTTCAAAACTCCTAAGCCACCCTTCTCTTTGGTCCTGCAAACAAGGTCCCACGCTGCCAAAGGGTTGGTTTTCATGCCATCATCACATTTTTTCCTCCAGAGACAGTTTCTTCTCAACTTATCCAGGTGTTCCACTATTTTTGGAGGTAACCTCAGCATGCACATCACATACACAGCCATTGATGTGAGGACAAAATTGACTAGAGTCAACTTAGCACCATACGGTAGCAGACACGTTGTGGTGGAGAGCCTTCTTTCCATTGAGATGACGAGCGGCATCAAATCAACGACCGACGGATGCGTCGTGCCAAGCGGTAACCCAAGGTAAGTAAATGGCATACTGCCAACAGCACATCCAAAAATTCCTGCAATGTTGTTCGTTTGAGCTTCATTCAGATTGATGGGAATCAAGGTGGCTTTCTGGAAATTAATTCTGACCCCAATGGAGGTGGCATAATCCAGCAGTATGCTTTTCATGCGTTGAGCTTGAGTTGGGCATGCAGGCATCATGACGATGGTGTCATCGGCATACTGGATGACGGGACATTTCTCAATGTCCAAACCACCCTCATAGAAATCTTCACGGAGCTTGTAAAAATCATGTTTTATGATCTGCCAGCATGTTTTCAAGAAGCATCCATTAAAGCCGTCCGGCCCCGGGGCACGATCCAGCAGCATCTCCTTAACTACCCCATCAATATCCTCGTGAGTGAATGGAACAGACAACTCCTCGAGCCCCTCCACCCGCCTAATGATCTCTGCTAGATTAAACTGCATATTGGTTGTGTTAGAATGTCCGAGTCTTTCAAGGAAACTTTGATACAAAACAACATCTTTACCCACATGGTCCATGACCATCGTGTCATCTGGTAGGCGAAGTGAGGCAATGGAATTAGCATGAAATCGTTCTGTAGCGATCACGTGAAAAAAAATTGTGTTGCCATCACCGAACTTGAAGTGTCTAACTGTACATCTTTTTTTCCAATATTGTTGCTTGTAATCCAGGAGTTTAAGCAGGTGTTTCCTGAGAATCAACCTAAAGTTCATTTCAGGAGTGGTAAGAGTTCTACGATCCTCAGGGTTATCAATCTGCAGCAACGCCCAATTGGTGTTTTCAATTAGAAGTGACAGGCGAGAGATTCCTCTACTCCATTTCTTTAGGGCGTATCTGAGATTTTTCAGTTTCTTACAAAGGACGGCAGCAGAGTTTGGCGCATCGTAGGGCTTGGCCCAACAGGAGTTGACCACATCAAGAAATCCTTGATGGTTTACCCAAAAGTTCTCAAATCGAAAAACCTTGCTTTTAGGGACCGAGGATTTGATTGACACCACACACGGGACATGGTCTGAGACCGGTTTGCACTGAGGCAAGACCTGTGTGTTAGGGTAGGACGTGGTCCAGTTAGATGAGGTAAAGTACCAATCCAACTGTTCCAATAGCGATGAGTCTTGCATATTGCTCCACGTATACCGTCTCCCTTTGATCGGCAGCTCCATAAGAGAGTGAGAACGGATTATGTCGTTGAACAGCAGCATGCCAGGCACACTCCCTCCTGGTTTGTTTCGATTATTAGGTGATCTAATGAAATTAAAGTCTCCCATCAGGACCCAATCCTCATCATCTAGAATATCTAGCTCATATAACCAGTCTACAAACATTTGCCTCTCCGGGCTAGAACATGGGCCATACACATTAACAAGTTTCCACATGGATGCATACTATAACGAGGTAAATTGGACGCCAATAGCGAAAGATTCAGAGAATAATAAATTCCCAGTAAGTAAAGAGTTGTTCTAAACAACCAAGAGACCACCAGATGCTCCACATGAGGGAACAAACAAGTACTTGTCTAGTTTTTTAGGACAAAAGAGTTTACTAAAAGATATATCAAATGCAACAAACTTAGTTTCCTGCAAGCACACCACTGAACATCCACTGAGCTCATTAGCATTTCTGATCGCCAATTGTTTTTCTTCAGAGTTGATCCCCCTCACATTCCAGCATAAGATGTTCCATTGTTTATTACTGACCATGGACACTAGTTGGAAGTAGATGAACTAGCCCCCTCCTGTAGTTCAGCTAGCAATTTTTGCTACGATAACTCATCGGGTGCAATCCCACACATCCTTGTGCCTATGTTCTGCATGCAAGTGAGAGGGGTAGGAGGTGGTACAGGCCCTGGTGTGTCGGGTACACCAACCTTGGGAGCATTTAGAGCCGTATGAGCTTTCAAAGCAGCACGGGCCGATGGGGCAGCCCTGGGTTTCACCTTCGAAGTGTGTTTTCTGGCATCCGAGGGCTGTGGTACCTTGAAGCCATCGTATCGGGTCAATCTAGTGTTGCGCCTGAGGTCCGTAGTGTCAATATGGACACCTGCACTGATCTCTTCAACCTAGCCATGTATATCAAGGAGGGGGGGAGAGGCTGGCGGCAAGGAGGGGCGCACCATGGGGGGAGTCCTACTTTGACTCCTAGTCCAAGTAGGATTTGCCCCCCCCCCTTTCCTTTCTTCCACCGGAAGGAATATGAAGGAGCGGGAGAGGGAAAGGGAAGGGGGCGCCGCCCCCTCCTCCTTGTCCTATTCGGACTCCCAAGGAGGGGGTGCGGCCACCCCCCGCGGGCTTCCCTCTCTCTCCCTTAGGCCATGTTGGCCCAAAACTTCCCCGGGGGGTTCCGGTAACCCCTCGGTACTCCAGTAAAATACCTGAATTACTCGGAACCATTCCGATGTACGAATACTACCTTTCAATATATGAATCTTTACCTCTCGGCCATTTCTATACTCGTCATGTTCGTGATCTCATCCGGGAATCCGAACAAACTTTGGTCACCAAAACAAATAACTCATCACACAAATCGTCATCGAACGTTAAGCGTGCAGACCCTACACATTCGAGAACTATGTAGACATTACCGAGACACATCTCCGGTCAATAACCAATAGCGGAACCTGGATGCTCATATTGGCTCCTACATATTCTATGAAGATATTTATCGCTCAAACCGCATAACAGCATATGTCATTCCCTTTGTCATCGGTATGTTACTTGCTCGAGATTCGATCGTGGGTATCATCATACCTAGTTCAATATCGTTACCGGCAAGTCTCTTTACTTGTTCTGTAACGCATCATCGTGCAACTAACTCATTAGTCACATTGCTTGCAAGTCTTAGAGTGATATGCATTACCGAGAGGGCCCAAAGATACCACTCCGATACATGGAGTGACAAATCCTAATCTCGATCTATGCCAACTCAAAAAACACCATTGGAGACAACTGTAGAGCATCTTTATAATCACCCAGTTATGTTGTGACGTTTGATAGCACACAAAGTGTTCCTCCGGTATTCGGGAGTTGCATAATCTCATAGTTAGAGGAATATGTATAAGTCATGAAGAAAGCAATAGCAATAAAACTAAACGATCATAATGTTAAGCTAACGGATGGGTCTTTTCCATCACATCATTCTCTAATGATGTGATCTCGTTCATCAAATGATAACACATGTCTATGGTCAGGAAACTTAACCATCTTTGATTAACGAGCTAGTAAAGTAGAGGCATACTAGGGACACTCTATTTTTTCTATGTATTCACACATGTACTAAGTTTCCGGTTAATACAATTCTAGCATGAATAATAAACATTTATCATGATATAAGGAAATATAAATAACAACTTTATTATTGCCTCTAGGGCATATTTCCTTTAGTCTCCCACTTGCACTAGAGTCAATAATCTAGATTACATAGTAATGATTCTAACACCCATGGAGTCTTGGTGCTGATCATGTTTTGCTCATGGAAGAGGCTTAGTCAACGGGTCAGCAACATTCAGATCCATATGTATTTTGCAAATCTCTATGTCTCCCTTCTTGACTTGATCACGGATGGAATTGAAGCATCTCTTGATGTGTTTGGTTCTCTTGTGAAATCTGGATTCCTTCACCAAGGCAATTGCTCCAGTATTGTCACAAAATATTTTCATTGGACCCGATGCACTAGGTATTACACCTAGATCGGATATGAACTCCTTCATCCAGACTCCTTCATTTGCTGCTTCCGAAGCAGCTATGTACTCCGCTTCACACGTAGATCCCGCCACGACGCTCTGCTTGGAACTGCACCAACTGACAGCTCCACCATTCAATATGAATACATATCCGGTTTGTGACTTAGAGTCATCCGGGTCAGTGTCAAAGGGTGCATCGACGTAACCATTTACGACAAGCTCTTTGTCACCTCCATAAACGAGAAACATGTCCTTAGTTTGTAACATCCCAATTTTCAATTTGGATGTTAATCATTAGGTCATCATATGCATCCATGCTCTTTGCATTTTTTTGGTTTTATTTGAACAGTTTGATCCTAAAGACCTTAAGAAACTCAAGGACCATTTGAGAGAGTTGGAGGTTTTCATAAAATTCCATTTTTGAAATTTTCAAAATTGGTAAATTGAATCAAGGTGATTTTTATTTGAGATTATTTTTCGAGTTATTTCCAAATAAATAAATAATGGGAGAAGATAACATGACTTCTTCAAAATAGAGGAAATAATGGAAATTTAATTTTAAATAAAAATATATTTTTATTTGAGTTTTATTCAAGTAAATTAGGGGAAATTGCATTTTAGACCAGAAAAAAGTTCATGTTGTCCTATATATTAGGAGAGGACCGTGAAAATTATTTCTGGAATTTTAGGATTTTTATTTATTTTATTTTTGGATTTTCCGTTCGGTGAAGTTATTTTAAAAAAATTGGACCAAACTGGGCCAAAGGCCAAGCCGGCCCAGCCGCCGCCGCCTCTCCCGCCCCGAGTCCGGCTCGCGCCCGGCCGCCGCCGCCGTGACCGAGGGGGACTCCCCTCGGTGTGCCCCCTCCGCCAAGCCGCCGTGCCCCCTCCCCGGAATTTGAAAGCCCAGCCCCACCTCTCTCCTCTATCGCCTTCCGCCGCAACCGCCTCCCTCCACTGCCGCTTTGTGCCGTCGCGCCACTCGCCGCCCCACCCCGCGCCACTCCACCGCCCGAGCCGCTTCCGCCGTCGCCGGTGAACACCGCCGCCGCCGTCAGTTTTTCCACACCGAACCGGTATAAACCGATTTAACCTGCCCAGGTTTTTTTCAGTTTCACGTAATAGATCGGTTTTATTTTTGGGGGGGTCGCTAATTAGCGAACGTTTACCCGATCTTTTATGTTAGTGAACGAATTCGTTCGTTAGTCTCGGTTAGCGGACGTTCGTTTGTTAGGTTTTTCTTTTTTGTTTTATTTTCGTCCAGGGACCTATCCATAATTACTTTTATCACAGATTAATCCCTGATCTTAAAACATTCGCTACTTTTTGCTCGTTTGTCCAAATCCAGTGAAACCAACGCCAAAATCTTTGTCTCGTTCTCCTCTTTCCAGATAATCAACTTGAACATGATTTTGAAAATTTAAAATTTGGTTTCAAGCAGATTTTATTAGAACTTCTTTTGATCGTAGTTTGAGTTTCGTATCTCCAATTTGATTGATTCTTTTTGCAAATCGAAAAGGTCTTCACTTGAACTTTCAGTTTAGATCTTTTCTTTTGGGTTTTACCTCTGCATCTTATGACTGAGTGCTTATGTATGCTATTGTTTGTTCACGATAGAGTTTTCGGAGTGCGAGGCTTGCTACTACGAATCTTTAGGGTTTTCCGATCGTCATCAAGGCGAGTAACACTTTGGTCATATCCCTTTATTACCAGTTTTTATGCATTAGTTTCAACCCTCAAACATTGCATGAGTAGGATTGATAACATGTCGGTATTTGGGAAGTAGTTGATGAGGTAGGAACCTATTGCCTTTTATTCAAACCTTGGGAGTTTCTACGTTATGCTTATACTGCTATGATATGCTCGTAGACGCGGTTTGGTTTTGAGAGAATTCATAAAGAGGTGAGAGTTATTGTTAACTAAGGTGGCTACTTTAATACACATCTGGGTGGATTGGTTGTGGGCACCTGGGGATATACCAGTGTTGTCCAAGGAGATCCCGGGGAACCCACGTCATCATCCTATGGTTTGCCACCCAGGCTCAAAGGGATCATAATGTTATTCATGCTGGAAACTTCCGTGTGCAGCCACAAGCCATTATGGGCTCTGGCATAGTTGAGTATGTTGTGTGACCTCTTTCAGTGGTAGACTAGCAGATGTAGGGGATGTAGATGGTACTGTCTACCCATCGTAAAGAGTTAATGCTTCTAAAAGACTGTGTCTCGGACATCCATTTCTCAAACATCATGTAGTGCGAGAAATTTAACGGAGGAGATTGAGTCTTGTGGGGAAAAGTGCGCAAACCTCTGCAGAGTGTATGAACTAATCATGATTAGCCGTGTCCCCGGTTATGGACATCTTGAGTATCTGGTGCTTGAATTATTATGTTGATCTCATCACTTTTCTTAATTAATTTGTCGAGTGATAACTTTTAATTTTGGGATTGAGTAGGGGTTACCTTCTCAATGTTTTCAACAAACTTTGTAGTTAAATAAAGTATATTCCTTTGTTGTAGGGAAAAACTAGCTTTATGCAAATGATAACCATAGAGCCTCCACCAGCCATATATGCATGTAGTGATAGTTGTTATTATGTTCATTGCTCTATAGTGTTATCTTGCCAGCATATTCCATGTGCTGACCTACACAGGCTGCAACGTATTATGTTGCAGAATTTTCAGACGAGGATTAAGGTGCGATAGGTCGTTGTCGTGCACTCAGTTTTGCTGTGGAGTTAGATGGACTCAATTATCTTTGAAGCTTATGCAGTTATCTTATTTAGATGGCCTTCAGGCATATTGTTATAATAGTTCTCTTTTTGAGACACTCTATGTAATAAGTGTGTGACTGAACTCTGCAATAAATCCGCGAGTATTGTGTGTCAGCAATACCGATCCAGGGATGTCAATTGAGCACAGAGACTTGACCTTCGGAGGTCGGGTCGCTACAAGATGGTATTAGAGCACATGCTGACTGTAGGACGCGGTCACTAGGACAAGCCATAGGATACTCTTCTCTACTCATTTCTGACTCTTCTCCATTTCTACTCTATAGATGGCAGATCCAAGGAACAAGTTCACTCAACCGGATGATGACACCCCTTTCGAACAACACTTGAAGGAAGACACTAGGTACCTGAGCATCGGCATACCAAGTTTCATTGGTACCTACACCGCCACTCTACCTACATAACAGCGTTGGATGATTCAAGTTCATATTCCAGGAAGGAAGTTCACGCCAGTTACTGAGCCCATCAAGTTTTCCTTTGATGCACCAACCTGGAGTCTAGGAAAGAGCATGGTCGCACAGATCTCCATTGGACGCATCGGCGAGGTATACAACAAGGATCTTAAGGACACCATCTACCAGATATGTGGATGTCGAGATGAGCAACTCGAGATGATTTGCACCAGGAAGGACAAATCAATTGCAGCCTACATACAAGAGTTGAACCAGCACATTCGTCGTCAGGAGAACCAGATGTGCGCTAACATGATAGACATGAAGAAGGTGATGACCAGGAACATGGAGCTAGAAGAGGAACTCAAGTCTACACATGATGGATATGGAGAAGAAATTGTAGTACTACTGGAGAAGAATGAAGACCTGAAGAAGAAGCTAGGAGTATTCATGGGAGATCCCGAACCTGAAAAGGACATCCGTTTTGAAGACTACATCATACTCGACGACACCGACTCCGACCCCGACAGCGATGATGACTATGAAGACGAAGCTAGAGAAGATATCATGGAGTCTTCCACCGATCAAAATTTGTAGTCGACCACCATATTATCAGTAGTATTCTCCCATGTATATAGTAATAGTTCGAGCATTTTGTAATGGTAGCTTAGATCGATTGTATGATCTTGTTTGAATTGAGTGGTGTGAAATGAATGTGTTTGTCTCATGTGCATATGGGTAGTGATATCTCTTTAGACCTCACTCTATTCTGTACTCACCCCTCTCAACCTATTAGATGCCTCTGAGACATGACCCGGATTTGTCTTCCCACCGGAGCTCACCCAGTTGATCCAACAGCAGAATGCCTTGATGCAGTTGCTAGTCCAGAATCAAGGCAACAACACCAACAACCCACCGCCACCACCACCAGTTGACGACCTAGACCGTTTTCTAAGGTTAAATCCGCCGGTGTTCTCTAGTAGCACTGAGCCGATTGTTGCTGATGACTGGCTCCGCAGGATTGGAAGGGAGCTGACCACCACAGGTTGCACAAATGCTGAGAAGGTTCGTTTTGCTACACATCAACTGGATGGACCCGCAGCCTCATGGTGGGAGAACTACACTGCCACTTTCCCCGTGGCTAATATCACTTGGGATCGATTTCAGCAAGCATTCTGCACTACATGTCTCAACCGAAGCTATGAGCATGAAGAAGGGTGAGTTTCGCAACTTACGTCAGGGAAATCGTACTGTGGGGCGGTACGTGGATGAGTTCAGCAAGTTAGCCCGCTATGCCCCAGATGATGTGGCCACAGATGCCGCGAAGCAGGAGAAGTTTATGGAGGGGCTGAATGATGAGTTGAGTATGCAGTTGATGGTGGCAACATTCGCCAACTACCAGGAGTTGGTAGATAGGGCTCTCATGATTGAAGGCAAGCAGCAGCAGATTGAGAACCGCAAACGGAAGTATGGACAGGGGAAGTACAACTCTGGAGCTCAGCAGAAGCCCCGTTTTACCCCGAACTCGAGAGGACATACCCATCATAACCATGGAGGCCACACTCACAATGGAGGGAGTTCGCATAACTGCACTGGTCCTAATAATGGAAATGGGAATGGAGGAAGCAGCAGTCAGAGCCATTCCAACCCAACAACACTCGCCAAGAAAGATCTGAGTCACATTACCTGTTTCAAGTGCGAGAAGACTGGACATTACACCAATGAATGCCCTGAGATAAAGTGTCCCTAGTTCTGGTATGACCTAGACCAGCTAGCCATTTGTGCATCATGTTTAAATTCCATTTAAATTTGAAATGGGGATTTGTGAAACCCTCAGAATCATTTCTGGAAATAATCCAGATAAAAATTTCTCCAAAAAGGTCCAAGAAAATGTTCATGTTACTCTCTGAAAATATTGGTCAGAGGTAAAAATCAAACCAATATTTTAAGGAACTCATAAATATTTATTTTGGACATTTGGAGTTAATCCAGTAATTATTTGCGTTGGATAAATATTTTTATATATATGAAATATTGTCCAATAATTCTGAATTTTTGTGAGGGGTTTTGGAATAATCCCTTAGGCCCCTGCAAAAATTGTCAGAATTAAATAAAATGATTTGGTATTTTTATCAAATCAAAACAAATGTCAGAAAATAGAAAACAAAAAAATTAAAGGCATAGAGAGAATGACTCACCTGGGCCTTACCTGTGTCGGCCCAGCATTGTTGGCCCAGGCCAAGTCATCGCCTACCTCCTACCAGGAGGACGGCGCGCGTGTGCCCGACGCGCGCGTGCACGCGCCGGCCACCTCCTGCCTGCCTGCCTTGCCCCCTCGATGGCCTGGACGCCTCTGGCGTCGCCACGCTACCCCCCTGTCTCTCTCTCGCTCTCTCTCGTCCCCATCCCCTCCTCTGCTCTCTCTCCCTCGCACGCACCGAGCGACTCCATCGCTGCCGCACGCCGTTGCCGTGCCCACCGCCACGGCCTCGCATCCCCGTCGTGCTCAGAACCTCCGCCACGTCGCCAGCTACCTCCTCGTCGAGACACGCACCTCCGGACGGCCTCCATCACCGCCATCGCCATTGTCTTCGCCACTGGCTGCCCAGATCGCCGACGACGCTCCGGCCGCACCAGTGCTTCCCCGAGCTCGCTGACGCCTCCGCTGGATCCGCCGTGAGCTCTACTTCATTTCCCCCTCCTCCCCGTGCTCGTTTGCCCCATCCAGCTAGCTCAACCACCGCGCCCGCGAGCTCCTCGCCGCCGGCCATGGCGCCATGGTGGCTAGAGCCCGAGCCAGCCACTCCCGCGCGAGTCACCATGCTCCTGGTGACGCTAGGAGGCCGTAGAGGCCCTCCGCATCCCCTGCCGTGCACCGCAGCGCTGCGCCCGCACGCCACCGAACTCTGGCCGCCGCCCCGAGCTCCGCCCCAGCAAGCTCCGGCCGTCCCCGCCTCTCCCACTTGCTCCAGATGACGCGGACGAGGCTCAGCTCCTCGCCTGTGGTCTCCGCCGCCCGAATGGTCGCCGGAGGGCGATTCCCGTGCCCTCCACCGCGTTCGGCCTCGCCGGCGGCTAAACACCGGCAGGTTTGACTGAGTCAACCCCGCTAATTAACCCCCCCTCTATGACACTGACAGTGGGCCCCGCGCCCTAATCTGTTAATTAGATTAGAAATAACCCCCTCTGTTAATTAACTTATGAAACTGACGTGTGGACCCCACACGTTAGGTTTGACTGGTCAGCCACGGTTGACTTGCTGACGTCATGCCACTGTCATGCTGACGCAATTATTCATTTTCTGGTATTAAAATAAATCAGGAAATTCCAGAAAATATTCAAAACTTCAAAAATTCATATAAATTCAACCGTAGCTCAGATTGAAATAATTTATATATGAAAAATGATCAGAAAAATTCAATCTATCCATCTGTACCATTTTCATGCATGACAAACCAACCTATACATGCTGTATGTATGAAAACACACTTATGGCATATTTAAGAGCTTAATTTGGAGTTGTATTTGAACCCTTGGCTCAAATGGACTTCAACCAAATAAATGCTAGGTGCTTTAACTCAAACAACATCACATATTCATGCCATGATCATGCATCATATTGTTGCATATACTTGTGTTTGATTTTCGACACCATTCCTTCTCGATAGGTCCTGCTCTGGAAAGTGTTCGGGAGCACCTATCAGTGGAGCAGTGCCCCCCTGTTGATCTACCAGGCAAGCAA
>NC_041384.1:561729994-561736126 GCF_002162155.2 Triticum dicoccoides | reverse complement strand
CTCATTTATTGCATTAGGACAACAACGATTCAACTGCTACTTTATGCTGCGGTAGTTGAACCCATTCCTCTACATGACCTGTCATTGCCACAGTAAATAGTTAAAACCAACTAGCATGTGTAGGAGTTGTTTGAGCCATGTTGTGTTCCTACCATACCATGCCTGCTATTGCTTAGAGTTGTGTCAAGTCTGATTCATCGGGAATGAATTGGAGTGTTATGATATGTTCTGGTGCTGAGAGTTAAGCGTGTGAACACGATTTGGTAACGGTAGCGGTGAGAGGCCATGTAGGAGTACATGGTGGGTTGTCTCATTGGGACCGTCCTTAAGAACTGAGTTCTGTGTAAGTTGTCCAATGACTAGCTACTACCACACATTGGGCTCCGGGCGCTCCAAGCTCTCTCGGCTTATTAACCGCCTTGAACTCTGTCCAGGAGTTGCAAATAGTTTCTGGTGTTTGTAGGTAGTGCTATTTTTCTACCGAGTGGCACCCGGCAGGGTGGGCTCGGGACAGACTAGGCACAGGTGGCATGGTGTACCAAGTGGCACCCGGATGGTGGGCTTGGGAACCCTGCTCACATCGTTTGGGGCCGTGAGCGACACCCCGGCCGGATCTCCTTGCGGGTGGAACCCAAATAGGCGATAAACCTGGACTAGAGTCTTGCGTGGATAGTCAGGTCGTGGCCGACACCCTCGCCAGGCTTCCGCTTGAAGGTTGCCGAGATACATGACGTGTACATGGTGATAAGTGGTGAGAGCGTGTGTGAATAAGTACACCCTTGCAGGGTTATCATGATCTATTCGAATAGTCGTGTCCTTGGTTATGGACTTCTTGGATGCTTACGTGGTACATAGACAACTTAAAGTGGATACTCTAAAATGCTCAAGACAAGTGTGAGTGCTATGGATGGCCTTCTCATAGGAGATACGGGGATGAATCCATAGTGGTGTTTTGATGTGGTGATTAGTGGACTCGTGTGCGCTGCCTCACCTCAAAGAAGTTTCTCATTGTCGTAGAACAGGATAGCCACTGAGTCAAAGCTGGCTTGCTGCAACTAAAACCCCACATTACCTTCTTGATACAAATGCATGTATGTTAGGATCTGATGTAAGTCTTGCTGAGTACCTTTGTACTCACGTTTGCTTTATTTATGTTTTGCAGGTGAGACATCTGTCTCACTAGTAGTACCGCTTGGACTTCGACGAGTAGCTTGTTACCTCAGCTACGATCTTGTACCTTGGAGGGACTTGTAGATAGTCAGGCTTCTCGGCCGTTTTCTTTTGTAGTTGTCTGTACTCAGACATGTAATGCTTCTGTTGCTTGTATGCTCTGAATGATGGGTCATGTGACCCCTGTTTGTATTTATGCTATGTGGCTCTTCTGAGCCTTTATCTATATGAGTTTGCGTTATGTTGTGATACCATGTTGTACAGCACATACTTGCATGTTATGCGCACGTGTGACGTGTATTGCTATGTGCGGGATCTGACAATCTAGTTGTTTATCCTTGGTAGTCTCTCTTATGGGGAAATGTAGTCTAGTGCTTCCTCGAGCCATAGTAGTCCGCTACAGCCCGGTTCACCGGAGTCCTGCTAGCCCAGCACTACTGCTCAGGACACTTGACTGGTCGGCATGTGTTTCACTTCGTTCCTGTGTCTGTCCCTTCGGGGAAATGTCATGCGGTGACATCCGGAGTCCTGCCTAGCCTGCTACAGCCCGGGTTCCCCGGAGTCCTGTTAGCCCAGTGCTACAGCCCGAATTCACACGCTACTGACCGACACGCTCGATGTGAATCATGTATGCCTGTTCCCATAGGTTAGTGCCGCTTTGGGTTCATGACTAGCCATGTCGGCTCGGGTTCTCTGTCATATGGATGCTAGCAACACAATCATATACGCGAGCCAAAAGGCGCAAACGGTCCCGGGCCAGGGTAAGGCGACACCCGTGGGGATACCGTGCGTGAGGCCGCAAAGTGATATGAGGTGTTACCGGCTAGATCGATGTGATTTGGAATCGGGGTCCTGACATAAAGAATGGCAATGGAAATGGAAGCTCTAGAAAGAAGCCCAATCCTTTCACTAGAGGTCAGGTGAACCACATCAACATGGAGGAAGCTGAAGAGCAGCCTGACATAGTGATTGGTAAGTTTTTGATTAAGTCATTTACCGCTCTCGTTGTTTTTAACACTGGTGCATCGCATTCATACATATCAAGGGGATTTGTGGACAAGTTTAAATTGCCAACCTTAGCCCTTAGGTCACCCATGTTAGTAAGCTCGCCAGGAGCGGAGTATATGGCCAGCCGATGGTGTGATCGGTTACCATTAACCATTGGTAGCCATGTTTTTCCCTCATACCTAATAATTTTGGAGTCATGAGGATTGGATATAATACTTGGTATGGATTGGTTATCGAAGTATGGAGGAAACATCGACTGTGCTAGTAAATCAATACTACTCACCACCCCTGAGGAAAAGAGGATCAAGTATGTATCTAGGCATGCGCCAAGGAGGACTCAAGTGAATTCACTTTCGGGAGTTGTTCAGCAGGAAGTGCCAGTTGTGAAGTTTATCCCGATGTATTCCCGGAGGAACTACCAGGCATGCCACCAGATCGAGATATAGAATTTTTGATAGAATTGTTACCAGGCACCGGACCAATATCGAAGAGACCGTACCGAATGCCCGCGGATGATTTGGAGGAAATTAAGAAGCAAATTAAGGAGTCATTGGAGAAAGGTTACATTCGACAAAGTTCATCACTGTGAGGAGCCCCAGTGCTCTTAGTTGAGAAGAAGGATGAATCTTTGAGAATGGTTGTTGATTATCGTGCATTGAATGAAGTGACGATCAAGAACAAGTACCCACTACCGATGATCAATGATTTATTTGACCAGCTGCAGGGAGCTAAGGTATTCTCCAAGATCGATCTTCGATCGGGATATCACCAGCTGAAGATCCGAGAACAGGATATACCTAAGACAGCTTTTACCACAAGGTATGGGCTATATGAGTACACGGTCATGTCTTTTGGATTGACTAACGCTCCTGCCTATTTTATGAGTATGATGAATAAGGTGTTCATGGAGTTCTTGGATAAGTTTGTTGTGGTGTTCATTGATGACATATTGGTGTACTCGAAGAATGAAGAAGAACACAAGGAATGTTTGCGCTTAGTTCTCGAGAAGCTCAGGGAACATCAACTATACGCCAAGTTCAGCAAAGGTGAGTTTTGGTTGAAGGAAGTTGGATTTCTTGGACATGTTATATTAGGAGAAGGTATAGCAGTAGACCCTACCAAGGTTCAGTCTATCACTGAGTGGTTGGCACCCACCTCAGTTGGAGAGATACGCAGTTTTCTTGGACTCGCAGGATATTACCGGAGATTCATTGAAAAAAATTCCAAGATTGCGAAACCCATGATGGAGTTATTGAAGAAGGACACCAAGTTCAAATGGACCAAGGAATGTGAGGCTAGTTTTCAGGAGTTGAAGAAACATTTAGTTACAACCCTAGTGCTAATTCTTCCAGATATACGCAAGGATTTCCAAGTTTATTGCGACGCTTCTCGCCTGGGACTTGGAGGTGTACTTATGCAAGACGGAAGAGTTGTTTCATATGCCTCACGACAGCTTTGACCTCATGAGTTGAATTATGCTACATATGATTTGGAGTTAGCAGCTGTAGTGCATGCGCTCAAGACCTGGAGACATTTCCTTATTGGAAACCATTGTGATGTATACACAGATCGCAAGAGTTTGAAGTATATCTTCACGTAGAAGGAGTTGAATCTTAGGCAAAGGAGATGGTTGGGGCTCATAAAGGATTATGATATGAAGTTACACTATCATCCAGGAAAGGCTAATGTTGTAGCAGATGCTTTAAGCCGCAAGAGTTATGTAAATACTATAGTAACCAGAGGTTTACCACAGGAGTTAACAGATGATCTCAAGGAACTTCGTTTGGAGATAGTTCCAAGAGGTTTTGTTGCATCTTTGGAAATTCAGTCCATGTTATTGGGAAAGATTCGAGAAGCCCAGAAGACTGATAAGGAGATTGCTGAGATAAAGGAGAATATGAGTAAAGGAAAAGCCAAGGGTTTCATGAGGATGAGCATGCAACTTTATGGTTTGAGGATCGTATTTATGTGCCCAATGATGCGGAGATCAGGAAGTTAATACTTCAGGAGGCTCACGACTCGCCATACTCGATTCACCCCAGAAACATTAAGATGTATTTGGATATGAAGGAACATTTCTGGTGGATAGGTATGAAGAAGGATATTGCCAAGTATGTAGCCGTGTGCGACATCTGTCAAAGAGTTAAGGCAAAACATCAGAAGCCAGCAGGATTACTTCAGCCTATGCCAATACCCGAATGGAAGTGGGATAAGCTCGGCATGGATTTTATCACCGAATTACCCAGGACAAGATCAGGTTATGACTCCATCTGGGTAGTAGTTGATCGCTTAACCAAAGTGGCTCAATTTATCCCCATGAAAACCACTTATACGAGCGCGAAGTTGGCCAAGATATATATGACCAAGATCTTATGTCTGCATGGAGTTCCGGGGACCATCGTATCAGATAGAGGAACACAGTTTACCTTGAAGTTTTGGAATCAGTTACACCAGACTATGGGTACCAGGCTAGAGTTCAGTACAGCCTTTCATCCGCAAAACAGATGGACAGACTGAGAGAGTCAATCAGATTCTGGAGGACATGTTGCGAGCTTGTGCACTAGATTATGGATCTAGTTGGGATGATAATTTGCCTTATGCAGATTTCTCTTACAACAACAGTTATCGGGCTAGTTTGAAGATGGCCCCTTTTGAAGCTTTGTATGGAAGGAGGTGCAGGACACCATTGATGTGGGATTAAGTTGGAGATCGTAAGTTGTTCAGACCAGATTTAATCAAGGAGTCTGAAGAGAAGGTTAAGTTGATTCGAGATAGACTGGAGATAGCTCAGCCCAGGCAGAAGAGTTATGCTGACTCTGAACGCAAGGAGGTAGCCTACAAAATCGGAGACAGAGCATATCTTTGTGTGTCACCACTTCGAGGAGTTAAATGATTTGGAGTCAAAGGAAAGTTAGCCCCAAGATTTATAGGACCATACCAAGTTTTGGAACGTATGGGAGAAGTGGCCTACAAGCTGGAATTACCCGAAGGTTTGTCAGGAGTTCATGATGTGTTTCACGTTTCCCAGTTGAAGAAGTGCCATGCAGAGATGGCCGATATTCCTCTGAGAGATACAGTGCCCTTGGAAGCAATTCAGTTGGAGAGTGACCTAACCTATGAGGAGAAACCCGTCAAGATTCTCGAGTTTGCCAGTCGAATTACACGCAGCAAGATCATCAAATTTTGCAAAGTTCAGTGGAGCCACCATACCGAGGAGGAAGCCACCTGGGAGCGAGAAGAAGACCTACGGAAAGACCACCCACACCTATTTGCTAGCCAACCCGAATCTCGAGGATAAAATTCATCTTAAGGGGGTAGGTTTGTAACATCCCAATTTTCAATTTGGATGTTAATCATTAGGTCATCATATGCATCCATGCTCTTTGCATTTTTTTTCTTTTATTTGAACACTTTCATGCTAAATACCTTAAGCAACTCAAGGATCATTTGAGAGAGTTGGAGGTTTTCATAAAATTCCATTTTTGAATTTTTCAAAATTGGTAAATTGGATCAAGGTGATTTTTATTTGAGATTATTTTTCTAGTTATTTCCAAATAAATAAATACTGAGAGAAGATAATATGACTTCTTCAAAACAGAGGAAATAATGGAAATTTAATTTTAAATAAAAATATTTTTTATTTGAGTTTTATTCGAGTAAATTAGGGAAAATTGTTTTTTTTTAATTGCATTTTAGCCCAGAAAAAGGTTCATTTTGTCCTATATATTAGGAGAGGACCGTGAAATTTTTTTTTGGAAATTTTAGCATTTTTATTTATTTTATTTTTGGATTTTCCGTTCGGTGAAATTATTTAAAAAAATTGGACCGAACTGGGCCAAAGGCCCAGCCGCCGCCGCCTCTCACGCCCCGAGTCTGGCTCGTGCCCGGCCGCCGTCGCCGTCACCGAGGGGGGCTCCCCTCGGCGTGCCCCCTCCGCCAAGCCGCCGCGCCCCC
>NC_041384.1:561696857-561729768 GCF_002162155.2 Triticum dicoccoides | reverse complement strand
CGCCGCCCCACCCCACGCCACTCCGCCGCCCGAGCCTCTTCCGCCGTCGCCAACGAACGCCACCGCCGCTGTCGGTTTTTCCACACCGAACCGGTATAAACCGATTTAACCTGCTCGGGTTTTTTTCGGTTTCGCGTAATAGATCGGTTTTATTTTTTGGGGGTTCACTAATTAGCGAACGTTCACCCGATCTTTTCTGTTAGCGAACGAATTCGTTCGTTAGTCTCGGTTAGCGGACATTCGTTCGTTAGGTTTTTCTTTTTAGTTTTATTTTCGGTCAGGGACCTATCTGTAATTACTTTTATCACAGATTAGTCCCTGATCTTAAAACCTTTGCTACTTTTTGCTCGTTTGTCGAAATCCAGTGAAACCAACGCCAAAAGCTTCGTCTCGTTCTCCTATTTCTAGGTAATCAACTTGAACATGATTTTGGAAATTTAAAATTTGGTTTCAAGAAGATTTGATTAGAACTTCTTTTGATCGTAGTTTGAGTTTCGTATCTCCGATTTGATTCATTCTTTTTGCAAATCGAAGCTCTTCACTTGAACTTTTAGTTTAGATCTTTTATTTTGGGTTTTACCTTTGTATATTATGCTTGAGTGCTTATGTATGCTATTGTTTGTTCACGATAGAGTTTTTGGAGTGCGAGGCTTGCTACTACAAATCTTTAGGGTTTTTCGATCGTCGGCAAGGCAAGTAACACTTTGATCATATCCATTTATTACCCAGTTTTTATGCATTAGTTTCAACCCTCAAACATTGCATGAGTAGGATTGATAACAGGTGGGTATTTGGGAAGTAGTTGATGAGGTAGGAACCTATTACCTTTTATTCAAACCTTGGGAGTTTCTACGTTATGTTTATATTGCTATGCTATGCTCGTACACGTGGTTTGATTTTGGGAGAATTCATGAAAGATGTGAGAGTTATTGTTAACTAAGGTCTAACTTAAGGTGGCTACTTTAATACACATCTGGGTGGATTGGTTGTGGGCACCTGGGGATGTACCAGTGTTGTCCAAGGAGATCCCGGGGAACCCACGTGATCATCCTATGGTTTGCCACCCAGGCTCAAAGGGATCATAATGTTATTCATGCTGGAAACTTCCATGTGCAGCCACAAGCCATTATGGGCTCTGGCATAGTTGAGTATGTTGTGTGACCTCTTTCAGTGGTAGACTAGCAGATGTAAGGGATGTAGGTGGTACTGTCTACCCATCGTAAAGAGTTAATGCTTCTAAAAGACTGTGTCTCGGTCATCCATTTCTCAAACATCATGTAGTGCGAGAAATTTAACAGAGGAGATCGAGTCTTGTGGGGAAAAGTGTGCAAACCTCTGCAGAGTGTATAAACTAATCATGATTAGCTGTGTCCCCGGTTATGGACATCTTGAGTATCTGGTGCTTGAATTATTATGTTGATCTCATCACTTTGCTTAATTAATTTGTCGGGTTATAACTTTTAATTTTGGGATTGAGTAGGGGTTACCTTCTCAATGTTTTCAACAAACTTTGTAGTTAAATAAAGTATATTTCTTTGTTGTAGGGAAAAACTAGCTTTATGCAAATGATAATCATAGAGCCTCCACCAGCCATATATGCATGTTGTGATAACTGTTATTCTGTTCATTGCTCTATAGTGTTATCTTGCCAGCATATTCCATGTGCTGACCTACACAGGCTGCAATGTATTATGTTGCAGAATTTTCAGACGAGGAGTAAGGTGCGCTAGGTCGTTGTCGTGCACTCAGTTTTGACGTGGAGTTGGATGGACTCAATTATCTTCAAAGCTTACGCAGTTATCTTATTTAGATGGCCTTCAGCCATATTATTGTAATAGTTCTCTTTTTGAGACACTTGATGTCATAAGTGTGTGATTGAACTCTGCAATAAATCCTCAAGTACTGTGTGTGTCAGCAATACCGATTCAGGGATGACACTTAAGCACAGAGACTTGACTGTCTGAGGTCGGGTCGCTACATAGTCCTTTTCAGGTATTTCAGGATGTTCTTGACCGCTGTCCAGTGATCCACTCCTGGATTACTTTGGTACCTCCCTGCTAAACTTATAGCAAGGCACACATCAGGTCTGGTACACAGCATTGCATACATGATAGAACCTATGGCTGAGGCATAGGGAATGACTTTCATTTTCTCTCTATCTTCTGCAGTGGTCGGGCATTGAGTCTGACTCAACTTCACACGTTGTAGTACAGGGAAGAACCCTTTCTTAGACTGGTCCATTTTGAACTTCTTCAAAACATTATCAAGGTATGTGCTTTGTGAAAGTCCAATTAAGCGTCTTGATCTATCTCTATAGATCTTGATGCCCAATATATAAGCAGCTTCACCAAGGTCTTTCATTGAAAAATTCTTATTCAAGTATCCTTTTATGCTATCTAGAAATTCTATATTATTTCCAATCAACAATATGTCATCCACATATAATGTTAGAAATGCAGTAGAGCTCCCACTCACTTTCTTGTAAATACAGGCTTCTCCAAAAGTCTGTATAAAACCATATGCTTTGATCACACTATCAAAGCATATATTCCAACTCCAAGAGGCTTGCACCAGTCCATAAATGGATCGCTGGAGCTCGCACACTTTGTTAGCACCTTTAGGATCGACAAAACCTTTTGGTTGCATCATATACAACTCTTCTTTAAGATGTCCATTAAGGAATGCACTTTTGACATCCATTTGCCAAATTTCATAATCATAAAATGCGGCAATTGCTAACATGATTCAGACAGACTTAAGCATCGCTACGGGTGAGAAGGTCTCATCATAGTCAACTCCTTGAACTTGTTGAAAACCTTTCGCAACAAGTTAAGCTTTGTAGACAGCAACATTACCGTCAGCGTCAGTCTTCTTCTTGAAGATTCATTTATTCTCTATGGCTTGCCGATCATCCGGCATGTCAACCAAAGTCCACACTTTGTTCTCATACATGGATCCCATCTTATATTTCATGGCCTCAAGCCATTTCGCGGAATCTGGGCTCATCATCGCTTCCTCATAGTTCATAGGTTCGTCATGGTCAAGTAACATGACCTCCAGAACAGGATTGTTGTACCACTCTGGTGGAGACCGTACTCTGGTTGACCTACGAGGTTCGTTAGTAACTTGATCTGAAGTTTCATGATCATCATCATTAGCTTCCTCACTAATTGGTGTAGGAATCACTGGAACTGATTTCTGCGATGAACTACTTTCCAATTTGGGAGAAGGTACAATTACCTCATCAAGTTCTACTTTCCTCCCACTCACTTCTTTCAAGAGAAACTCCTTCTCTAGAAAGGATCCATTGTTAGCAATGAATATCTTGCCTTTGGATCTATGATAGAAGGTGTACCCAACAGTTTCCTTTGGGTATCCTATGAAGACACATTTCTCCAATTTAGGTTCGAGCTTATCAGGTTGAAGATTTTTCACATAAGCATCGCAGCCCCAAACTTTAAGAAACGACAGCTTAGGTTTCTTGCTAAATCACAGTTCATATGGTGTCGTCTCAACGGATTTAGATGGTGCCCTATTTAACGTGAATGCAATTGTCTCTAAAGCATAACCCCAAAATGATTGCGGTAAATCGGTAAGAGACATCATAGATCTCACCATATCTAATAAAGTACGGTTACGACGTTCGAACACACCATTACGCTCTGGTGTTCCGGGTGGCGTGAATTGTGAAACTATTCCACATTGTTTCAAATGAAGACCAAACTCATAACTCAAATATTCACCTCCACGATCAGATCGTAGAAACTTTGTTTTCTTGTTACGATGATTTTCCACTTCACTTGAAATTCTTTGAACTTTTCAAATGTTTCGGACTTATGTTTCATTAAGTAGATATACCCATATCTGCTCAAATCATCTGTGAAGGTCGGAAAATAACGATACCCACCGCGAGCCTCAACACTCAACGGACCGCATACATCAATATGTATTATTTCCAATAAATCAGTTGCTCGCTCCATTATTCCAGAGAACGGAGCCTTAGTCATATTGCCCATAGGGCATGGTTCGCAAGCATCAAGTGATTCATAATCAACTGATTCCAAAAGCCCATCAGCATGGAGTTTCTTCATGTGCTTTATACCAATGTGACCTAAACGGTAGTGCCACAATTAAAGTTGCACTATCATTATTAACTTTGCATCTTGTGGCTTCAATATTATTAATATGTGTATCACTATAATCGAGATTCAACAAAAATAGACCACACATCAAGGGTGCATTACCATAAAAGATATTACTCACATAAATAGAACAACCGTTATTCTCTGATTTAAATGAATAAATGTCTCGCATCAAACAAGATCCAGATATAATGTTCATGCTCAACGCTGGCACCAAATAACAATTATTTGGGTCTAAAACTAATCCCGGCGGTAGATGTAGAGGTAGCGTGCCGACGGTGATCACATCGATTTTGGAACCATTTCCCACGCGCATCGTCACCTCATCCTTAGCCAATATTTGTTTAATCTGTAGCCCCTGTTTTGAGTTGCAAATGTGAGCAATAGAACCAGTATCAAATACCAAGGAGCTACTACGAGCATTAGTAAGGTACACATCAATAACATGTATATCAAATATACCTTTCACTTTACCATCCTTCTTATCCGCCAAATACTTGGGGCAGTTCCGCTTCCAGTGACAAGTCCCTTTGCAGTAGAAGCACTCCGACTCAGGCTTAGGTCCATACTTGGGCTTCTTCCCTTGAGCAGCAACTGGCTTGCTGTTCTGTTCTTCTTGAAGTTCCCCTTCTTCCCTTTGCCCTTTTTCTTGAAACTATTGGTCTTGTTAACCATCAACACTTGATGCTCCTTCTTGATTTCTACCTCCGCAGCCTTTAGCATCGCGAAGAGCTCGGGAATTGTCTTTTCCATCCCTTGCATATTATAGTTCATCACGAAGCCTTTATAGCTTGGTGGCAGTGATTGAAGAACTCTCTCAATGACACTATCATCAGGAAGATTAACTCCCAGCTGAGTCAAGTGGTTATGGTACCCAGACATTCTGAGTATGTGTTCATTGACAGAACTATTCTCCTCCATCTTGAAGCTATAGAACTTGTTGGAGACTTCATATCTCTCAACTCAGGCATTTGCTTGAAATATTAACTTCAACTCCTGGAACATCTCATATGCTCCATGACTTTCAAAACGTCTTTGAAGTCCTGATTCTAAGCCGTAAAGCATGGCACACTGAACTATCGAGTAGTCATCAGCTTTGCTCTGCCGGACGTTCATAACGTCCGGCATTGCTCCTGCAGCGGGTCTTGCACCTAGCAGTGCTTTCAGGACGTAATTCTTCTATGCAGTAATGAGGATAATCCTCAAGTTACGCACCCAGTCCATGTAGTTGCTACCATCATCTTTCAACTTAGCTTTCTCTAGGAACGCATTAAAATTCAAGGGAACGGTAGCACGGCCATTGATCTACAACAACATAGATATGCAAAAACTATCAGGTACTAAGTTCATGATAAATTAAAGTTCAATTAATCATATTACTTAAGAACTCCCACTTAGATAGACATCCCTCTAGTCATCTAAATGATCACGTGATCCATATCAACTAAACCATGTCCGGTCATCACGTGAGATGGAGTAGTTCTCAATGGTGAACATCACTATGTTGATCATATCTACTATACGATTCACGTTCGACCTTTCGGTCTCAGTGTTCCGAGGCCATATCTGCATATGCTAGGCTCGTCAAGTTTAACCCGAGTATTCTGCACGTGCAAAACTGGCTTGCACCAGTTGTATGTGAACGTAGAGCTTATCACACCCGATCATCACGTGGTGTCTCGACACGACGAACTGTAGCAATGGTGCATACTCAGGGAGAACACTTATACCTTGAAATTTAGTGAGAGGTCATCTTATAATGTTACTGTCGTACTAAGCAAAATAAGATGCATAAAGGATAAACATCACATGCAATCAAAATATGTGACATTATATGGCCATCATCATCTTGTGCCTTTGATCTCCATCTCCAAAGCATCGTCATGATCTCCATCGTCACCGGCTTGACACCTTGATCTCCATCGTAGCGTCGTTGTCGTCTCACCAACTATTGCTTCTATGACTATCTCTACCGCTTAGTGATGAAGTAAAGCAATTACATGGCGATTGCATTTCATACAATAAAGCGACAACCATAAGGCTCCTGCCAGTTGCCGATAACTTCTACAAAACATGATCATCTCATACAACAATTTATATCTCATCACGTCTTGACCATATCACATCAGAACATCCCTTGTAAAAACAAGTTAGACGTCCTCTACTTTGTTGTTGCAAGTTTTACGTGGCTGCGGCGGGCTTCTAGCAAGAATCGTTCTTACTTACGCATCAAAACCACAATGATTTTTTGTCAAGTGTGTTGTTTTAACCTTCAACAAGTACCGGCCGTAGTCAAACTCGATTCAACTAAAGTTGGAGAAATAGACACCCGCCAGCCACTTGTGTATGTGTGCAAAACACGTCGGTAGAACCAGTCTCATGAACGCGGTCATGTAGTGTCGGTCTGGGCCGCTTCATCCAACAATACCGCCGAATCAAAGTAAGACATTGGTGGTAAGCAGTATGACTATTATCGCCCACAACTCTTTGTGTTCTACTCGTGCATATCATCTATGCATAGACCTGGATCAGATGCCACTGATGGGGAACGTAGCATGCAATTTCAAAAAAAAAATCCTACGATCACGCAAGATCTATCTAGGAGATGCATAGCAACGAGAGGGGGAGAGTGTGTCCACATACCCTCGTAGACCGAAAGCGGAAGCGTTAGATTAACGCGGTTGATGTAGTCGAACGTCTTCACGATCCAACCGATCCAAGTATCGAACGTAGGGCACCTCCGTGTTCAGCACACGTTCAGCTCGATGAAGTCCTTCGAGCTCTTGATCCAGTAGAGGGTCGAGGGAGAGTTCCAACAGCACAGCGGCGTGGTGATGGTGATGGTGATGTGATACGTGCAGGGCTTTGCCTAAGCACTACGACGCTATAACCGGAGGAGTAAACTGTGCAGGGGGGCACCGCACACGGCTAAGAAACAACTGTTGTGCCTTTGGAGTGCCCCCTGGCCACGTATATAAAGGATGGGGGAGAGTGGTCATCGTCCAGGAGGGGCGCGCCATGGGGGAGTCCTACTTGGACTCCTAGTCCAAGTAGGATTCGCCCCCCCCCCCCTTTCCTTTCTTCCACCGGAGGGAATAGGAAGGAGCAGGAGAGGGAAAGGGGAGGGGGCGTCGCCCCCTCCTCCTTGTCCTATTCAGACTCCCAAGGAGGGGGGCACGCGACCACCCCCCGCGGGCTTCCCTCTCTCTCCCTTAGGCCCATGTTGGTCCAACACTTCCCCGGGGAGGTCCGGTAACCCGTCGGTACTCTAGAAAAATACCCGAATTACTCGGAACCATTCTGATGTCCGAATACTACCTTCCAATATATGAATATTTACCTCTCGGCCATTTTGAGACTCCTCGTCATGTCTGTGATCTCATCCGGGACTCCGAAAAAACTTTTGTCACCAAAACACATAACTCATAATACAAATAGCCATCGAACGTTAAGCGTGCGGACCCTACGGGTTCGAGAACTATGTAGACATGACCGAGACACATCTCTGGTCAATAACCAATAGCGGAACCTGGATGCTCATATTGGCTCCTACATATTCTACGAAGATCTTTATCGGTCAAACCGCATAACAGCATACGTCTTTCCCTTTGTCATCGGTATGTTACTTGCACGAGATTCGATCGCCGGTATCATCATACCTAGTTCAATCTCGTTACGGCAAGTCTCTTTACTCGTTCAGTAATGCATCATCCCATAACTCTCATTAGTCACATTGCTTGCAAGGCTTATAGTGATATGCATTTTCGATAGGGCCCAGACATATCTCTCCGATACACGGAGTGATAAATCCTAATCTCGATCTATGCCAACTCAACAAACACCATCGGAGACACATGTAGAGCATCTTTATAATCACCCAGTTACATTGTGATGTTTGATAGCACACATTGTGTTCCTCCGGTATTCGGGAGTTGCATAATCTCATATTCATAGGAATATGTATAAGTCATGAAGAAAGTAATGGCAATAAAACTAAACAATCATAATGCTAAGCTAACGGATGGGTCTTGTCTATCATATCATTCTCTAATGTTGTGATCCCGTTTATCAAATGACAACACATGTCTATGGTCAGGAAACTTAACCATCTTTGATTAACGAGCTAGTCAAGTAGAGGCATACTAGGGACACTCTGTTTTGTCTATGTATTCACACATGTACTAAATTTCCGGTTAATACAATATTCTAGCATGAATAATAAACATTTATCATGATATAAGGAAATATAAATAACAACTTTATTATTGTTTCTAGGGCATATTTCCTTCACACTCATCCCCTTTTAATATTATTGGCTTTCCTATGGACTCAGTGTGATCTTGGATAACTAAAATAGAAATGAAGAGTCTTGAGCTTTTGCCAATATTTGTCCTTATCATTTTGAGGGGTCCACATCTCTAGTCCATGCTATGCCAATCATTGAACTTCCTGGAATATTTATCATGAATGGATATTAGTTCAATGTGCTATATGTTGTTATGAATTACAAAAACCACTCGGGGATCACTTGCACTTTCAATCTCCCTCTTTCTAGTAATTGATGACAACATATAGATCAAAGCTTTGACAAATGATAAAATGAGTGAAATACATTGTTGCTTTGAGAAATATGTGATAAGCAAGAGCTCCCCCTAAATTTGTGCATTATTTAAGATTTGCGATTGAATGCAAATGCACAATCGATTAGGATCATGGGTCACTTTTCCATGTCACATACATCTTGGTGGAGCGCACAAAATGATATGAGTGAAATAACATGCACACATCACCAAATACATAAGTGAATGATCATACACAAATAATCATAGATATAGGCATAAATCACATATTAAGTATAGTATAATCAATCACACAACCCAACGTAGTATCTCACGAGCATAAAACAATAAGTAGCACGAATCAAACGGACAAAGTAGCAACGGGCAATAAAAACCAACGAGCAAAAGAACGAGACACGTATATTTTGGTGGGGTAAAATCTAATGGCTATAGCGTATGAGTTCATACATAGGAAAGTAACAAAGTAAATTCATACAAAATAATTGTTTGCACTTACAAAAAATAGGAAAAACAAGAAGAGGTCAGGACATAATTCTGTTAAGGTCTATTGTAGTCTGCAGGTGGAAGATTAACAGGTTCCAGACTAGTTTGGAGATGGAATTTTGATGTGTCTGGAATCATCATGCGGTCAATCTGGCCGCCTGGGCTATGTGGTGTTGATAGGCATTGTGGCATTCCGCATCATCGCGTCACTCTATTGGCCTCCTTGGCATGTGGCATGGGGATTTGAGGAAACAAACATGTGTATGTTGCTAACACACCTAGCCATGTACCTGCGTACACACCTATGGGAAGCAAATCAAGCGACCGAAATTAGCACTAAAAGGTGAATTCCGATTTTATCGAGTAGGAGATGATAGCCTTTTCCCCTAAAGATGGAAAATATGTTCGCTTGGTTTATTAATTTGCAGATTCTTTCTCGTCAAGTTAAAAATGAAATTGGTTGATATCATGATGATATTATGTAGTATAGATATAATTATGGAGGAAGTTGATCGTTGAAATGATAATAGATACTGCAGAGTTAGAAACTATCAATTGTTTTTCAAAATCAGATGTTGAAGTTCTCAAAATCCGGCATTCCTTCAAGAAAAACCAAGGACAAGCCCTATCTCGGTATCCTTTTTATTTTCGGGAGCAGAGTTAAAAATAATCAAAATGCAACCATGGAGCCCCGTATCTTTCAATTTGTTGGAAAACTCATTGTTTATTGGGAATAATCAATATATTTTAAATGTGAACCTTCAGACGGACTGTTTGGGACCAGATCGAATTCGCCTGGGCATGGCCCGGACGCTAGCGTGGACTATACCTCGCTGGCAGCCTCCACGCCGTGTTGAAGCCAAAATATATGCAAGCTTCGGGCCGGGATTGTTCAGACAGTTGCCTACACGCATAATTGGGCCAAAGGCCTATGAATCTCTCCCTTTAGCACCCAACTTACCCTTTCATGTGTGGGACTATAAATACTTCACCCCCTCCTCTCGAGGGTTAGACAAGTGACCTAGATTTGGCTAGAGAGCTTGTCTCCAATGTACCTCCCCTTGTAGGATCAAGACCTTCCTTTTGAAGAAAACTATCGATGGAGTGCAAGACATCTACTTTGTAGGGAAGATGTCCGACCCCACCCTTGAGGTGATGGCTCATGGAGAACAAGGCGGCCTTGCAAGGTGAAGACTTCACGGAGTACCTATGTATCAGCGGAACGGGGAGGAACCTCCACCTTTGTTCTTGTTTTCCCTTGAGTTTGTGACAAATCATTAAAACCGTGTGGTGTGGATTTATAGTTGCAAGAGGGTTGTTAATTCGTGTTCAGTTCTGAAGGCTTGTACACTTTTTCTTCGTTGTTGGTTCTTGCTACGTCAAATAGGCTCCCCTGGTTATCCTCCTTGTTGATCTTCGTGTTCTTCGTTGTTCCCTCCTCTCATTCGTGAAGATCGGGCTACCCTAGAGGTTCTCCCCTCACCAAAGAACACCAAAATGATCAAGGATGATCAATGTGCCTATGGAGAAGTGTCGGTGGCTCTGAGGAGGAAGTTTTACTTGAAGACTCCTCCTAATGCTAATACATATTTAAAAAACATTCGGTGACAAGTCTAGGTGGAAAACAGATGATCCCACGACACGAATTCTAAAGAAACTATTATGCTGATTACGGAAAATTAGCATGTGCTAGGTTTGCACACACCACGCGGTGGTCTTTAAAACTGAAGCATGCAATTAATAAGGATGGCATACCCAGACATCTCTTCATTTTTCATAGACATGTATTAATTTTCTTCAACTGTACGCACATGTAAAATAATTTCAAGTGTACACACGAGTAAAATAAAGCATAGGAGAGTTATATACGCACAAGTAAATCAAAGTACTGTGTACCCAGACAATACAATGCAATTGCAATTAAAAAGGATGGTGCACCCAGACATGTATTCATTTTTCTCCCTACTTCTGATCAAGTACAAAGAAGCATCTTGAGGGTTTAACAAACGGTATCGATAAAGGTTTCGCCCGGTCCGGAGAGCAAAAAACCCAGTCCGTTCAATACACAAATAGTACATTCAAGATCATTACTATACCCAACAACAAATTACACGGAATCCACAAACCACAATACAACATATTGTACAATTCCTTGATTCATCTTGATTGGGAATTGACAGAAGGTAACACCTATACTAATGCTCAAAAGACAACAGTATCCAGGAAAGAACAGAAATGGGCATGTGCTAGGTTTGCACACCACACACGGTGGTCTCTGAAACTGAAGCTATTAGCCCCTGCTGCCAGCTACCTCCCCCTCCAGACCATACATGCTTCAGCTTGCATTTGCATGGGATAAAAATGAAGTCAAGTACCAAGCCTCTACAGGTACCGACTGCCATCTTCTTTCATGCTTCCATTCTGTTGGCGCAAAAAGGGGTGATCTTAGATCAGGGGTTCATCGGGACTGCAGGTCCATGGGTGGCCAAGGACACCATTTGACAGCATTTGCTGCTAGATCTAAGTTTGCTCAGGTCAAAGCATGAAGGCTGGCCTTTTCGTGCAAAATAGCAAACACGCCCATATCATAAAAGGTAACAGACTCATCGGCAGTTCTATGTGAATCGGCCTCGAGAATTTCGTCCAGAAGCCACTAATGCTGTCCCTGCAAACCTGCTGCCATTCAAAGGTTTCATGGGTTTATATGCAAATGTGCTCAGATCAGGAGGACTGTCAGCGGTTCTTATAACTGTAGGAGACAATTTGCTCCACTCAGAGGGACTAGCAGTAGTCGTGGGTCGGTATGCAAATGTGCTCGGATCAGGACTGTCTGCAGTCCTTATAGCTGTAGAGACTTTGCTCCGTTCAGGACGACTAGCAGTAGTCGTGGGTGTGTATGCAAATGTGCTCAGATCAGGACTGACAACAGTGCCCACTGCTTTACGAGTGTTCCTGCTCTGATCAAGACAACCACCAGTAGTAGATCTTGCCGGTGCATCTTTATGGGTGACCTTCCCCAGATCAGGAAGAAAAACAGGGCTGCGTGCAAACGCGCTCAGATCAGGAGGACCGTCGGCGCTATTCGAGGCATCACTTCTGGATCTGCTTCGTGAACCACGACCTCTCGCGGTCTTCTTAGCCGTACACCAGAGGTTCTGTTCCGGGGGTCTGAGAATAGATCTGTGACAGAATAACTGTGCCGTTATATATTCACTCATGGATGAAACCAGGTCTATTCCATGTACTGATAAGTAAATTGTGTATATGCACAAGTTATGAAGCTGCATACCTCACAGAAAGGGTATTCTTCACATCCTTTAAAGGAGCACGAAGGCCACTGGCACGGGAGCCTGCGTATCTGAAAGATGATATCAGTGCAGCAAACTTATCCATCGATTTCTCCGCGATGCCACTGTAATTATTCACATGGGAAATATTGCATCCGAATCTTCCTTCAGAATTTGTGTCGATGTCATCAAGGGAATCAGTACCACAGCCTGCAATAATTTCAGACATTACACAGATTGCTCTCTAAAGATCAAGACAGATTGTAATAAAAAAAGTGTTAAATGGTACATAAACGATCTATAATACAGGAAGAATTGCATGGAAAATGAAGATTGAGAAGCATCTAAACTGAATTTACTTTAAAGCGGTAACCTTGGTTGAATTGGTTTAAAAAACCAAGCTTGATTAATGACTGAAATGCTTAACATTCCTTGTGACCAAGAATAACAATTAACAAATGAGGAAAGTTTAATATGTCACACAAAAAACATTCCAGGGAATGATAATCAAGCTGCCAAGTGAGATATCCACCAAACTGCATGCATGTAACAAGCAAAGGACAAACAGAGGCTGATGTTACTTGCAATCCTTTTTAGTCATATTATCTTCATATCCAACATAGCAATGGAACAAGGAACAGGTTCAAATTATCAAAAAGAAGAAACAAAGGCAAAATAAGAACAAGGTAGAACTATTACCTTCATCAACTGTTGGACTGTCATGTGAACTAGTTGGTGGCAATGTTTCCTGCACAAACAGCATATCAGATACCAGCTAGTACCACAGTAGAACTACTAGGCTAGCTGCCATGTAATGATAAGTAGAAATTAAAACAATCATTTACGTCTTCAAAATTTTGGGGATCCCAAAGTTTTCTTCTCTTCACAACACCTCCAGGGTTCCCCGGTTGAATTCCAGAAAGAGTGGAAGTGCCAGTCTCAGCGTTATCATCATCGTCATCATCTAACTGGTCTTCTACTTGATTTGTGAAAACCCTCTTATCTTTCTTGAAGTATGAACTCCTTACAGTAGGAGCCACATAACTTTCAGCATAATGTGGCACTGATCTCGATGGTTCCGTGTTATGAGAAATTAATGATGGATCTGCTATCCCAGGCGAAGTCCCTAGAAACATAAAACAGGCACATATGAAATACTGAAATCAGTCCCAAGATGGTTAATGTTGACTCTCCATGAATAAAGAAACTATCACATGACTTATGGATTAAGTCACACATCAACTACAAAAATTAGAGATCTTACTCTCTAAGCAAGGACTTATTGGCATTGCACTTGTGTTGCAATAACTGACCTCAACCTGAAAAGATAAGCAAGACACAAGGACAAGAGAAATATGTCCGCAGTAAGAAGGTAGGACTAAGAGAGCATTGCAAATGTTTACGCAGTACACTAATAAGAAATACCTCTGCATCTTCAATGTGTTGATCCCTAGAAAGAGGACCACTGCCAATATCACGAGAAATACAGTGGGGTGAAACACTATCTGAATCGTCCCAGGGGAAGGCACGACCAGTACTACGTTGAGAAGCATCAATTGAATCATCTCGAGGAGGTTCAGAGCTAAAATGCTCAGAACTATACTGAGAGAATTGAATATTATTCATTGGCAAGCTAGTGTCTTCAATTGAATCAGGGGTGCCAGAGTCTTCAGTCTGACGGCTCGGCAAAGAAGATTCATTCAACATTTTTTGCTTGGGTGTAACCTTAGGTGCCCTGAACTTCCGTTTTGCCTCAAGCGATGCTAAGCCTTCTAAAGGTTAAGGATAGTGCAATGGGTAGTTAAACAGTGTGAATAAAGGATGCAAATTATCTCAATCAACAAGACAATATGGACAATAACATACTACATTTCGTACATCGCCTTTACCTGCCAAAATATTTGGAGTGGTGGGGTAAGAAAACTGTTCAAATGATAATCAGGTATTCAGGTTTCAAAAACCAAAAATTAACAAGATTCTTGTCCAAGGCAATTCATAAATGTGAATTATATACACGCATCTAGGAGCTCACTTTAGTAAACTTAATTCATCCAAAGTTTTCTTGAATAAAATTAAGATGCATTGAGAGGATACAGAAGTAATTTGTCAATATGTTTTTCTGCACAGGCAATTCTAGCCTCTTCTTTCCATTTGAAGGAATAATAGACTCCTTGACCGGATAACCTTTATCAGCAGCAGGTGCACTGCAAGGAATGCTGGCCTGCAAGATATGTATACGTAAGGCAGAAATCTCAATAAGATAATCAAGAACGAAGACACAACTACATGTTGGTAATTTGCACATCCTGCACTATAACTAAGTACATGCTGGTATAATATTTGATAAACAAGCGACAAAAGTTACTTATTTCAACTTCTGTAAGATGATGGTAGTACATTTAGTTAGAGGCGTCAAAAATACATGAAAACATGACAACTTATATTTACTTCCATTCTTTTGTTTTAGTGAGGAACCTTGTCTATTTTATAACTAAATATTTTTGTTATTTCCCCTTTTCATATCTTCCATGCTGGGCTAGTGTAATGTTATTCTCAAGACTTCCTTTACTTAATCAATAAAGAGAACGTTATTAAAATTCAGAAAACATTTCTAAAAAGCCCTCATATGGTGTTATTCATGAAATTGCATCATGCTTCGTTTGTGCATGCACATGCTTTTACATGCACAAGGCTCCTCAGAAGAGAGGGGTGAATTACATTAGGAGGAACAAAGCACCAGCAAACTAAAACGGCAAATTAGTAAAGCATATGAGAGAAAACAAGTATAACTTTCCCAAAACTGTAGATTGACACAAAAAATCTTGTGGAAGACAAAAACCTAACAAGAACAGCTCAGTAGGAAACAGAGAGTACCTCAAATGGTTCCTTTGTAAGTGGATCAATTTCCCCTAGAGCAATACCTTTAACAACAGCCTGTGGTAACCATGTATAAACTAATTAAGGAAATGCTCTAGTGCATGAAAGTAGAGTTCCTTCAGGAGGTAAAATGATTTGGGATTACTGAGTAACATGGTGTCATGAAATCCTTAGCTTATTTTCAAATTCGCCTGTATTCAATGGTCATTAGAAGGAATGGACAAATGATGGAAAAGATCAATGTATGAAGTGTATGAACATCAGCTTATCATATTTATATAATACCTAACTATAAAAATATAAGTTCACAAAGGATATGGTCCCAGAAAGTCGTCTTCGCTGAGGTCATGAGGAATGCCAGACAAATGAACAATATCTTCTGTCGCAGGATCATAGACCCTTTGAAACTGAAATGCCCATATTGCCTTCTTGAAATTCTCTTCATATTGAGGTGGAACAGAAACAGCACTGTACCTCAGGTGCTTGATTACCTGAAAGCATGCATTCCATTAACTTCCATCACACTAAGAACTCGTCATTTATTGATCACTGGGTTGCATGACTAGTTTAAAAAGAAATCTCATTTGTAACATTTGGTTGTACGTTGAATAACTAACTATAAGATAATAAGATAATAGCTTCATAAAAGATGGATCAGTAAACCTTTTGTTTTGCCTGTAGGAGCCATCTCTTGAACTATTTATTCTGCTTGCGCATTATGCACATTTGTCCTTATTAGGTCTGTCTTATCTTGTAGGGACAACTGTTCTACACATGTTTTCTGTTTTTTCTGTGGGTTTTTTACTATTTTTATGTGTATTGAAGGTAGTATATTGAATAGACAGAGAGAAGACAGGATTTACCTTCTCATGACTCTTAAGTTTTTGGATGAGTGCATGAGCACGTTTGACACCCATTCCCGGCAAGGATGGAAGATAGTCACAGCCACTTAAAATACACATCTCTAGTAACATCTGTTTCGTGAATCCATTTAAGTCCAGCTCCCTGTTTCGTTCCAATCGTGTTATCTGGAATTCAACACCTTGCCCAAATTTGTCCATCTTGAAAATAATCTGCACATTACAATAAGATACATAAAAATGAGAGAATACAAGTAATGTTCTCAGAGGACAAGCTCAGAGAACGGCAGTTATTCAACTGCCAAACCATGATACCAAGATAATCTTTCCTGCTTATATAAGTTGGAGCTAGTGGTGAGTTCACATGTGGAACCAACAATCTTCACTAATAAACAAATGCACCTCTACCAATATGTGGGATGAGCAACCTTCTAAGAGACATATATATACAAATGTACTTTTACTCACATGTGGGACCTGACATAAATAAACAAGTACACTACTACTTTCATATGAGACCAACACTGATAGAAGACACAAATAACAAAAACCTGACATGCAGCTCCAACTCAAATATATGCTTATGTTTTCAGTTTCTCTTACCAACCAAGTTCCTCCAGTTCTATACCACAGAAAAAGAGAGTGAACAAATTGTAATTCCAAAGCGACGATAGATTTTGTCCTCCTACCCGATTCACGACCTTGTGCAGTCAACTTACTACTGCCTATTCTCATATGTTTAAACATCCGAAATGTTGCGTCTTCCAAATGACCTACTATGAACTCTTAAGATTCTCCAATGCCAGCCGCATGATCTTTCATGTATTTTTGCTCTTTTTAATCATGAACTGTGCACAAAGGCTGCAGAACAATATTAACGATTTTCTAAGCCAGTGGCCTAAATCCTCATATTTTATAGTTTCATAGCAACGCACGGGCATTGTGCTAGTAATTAGAAAGGCTATGGTATATGTTGAGGGCTGAGGAGGGGGTTGTAATAGTGTGCTTACTCTAGAACAGCCAAATGGTATCAAATCTGAATCCTCGGTAATTACAGCGTCAACAAGTTTGTTGACAGATAAGAACGTCATTTGTGCATCTGCTTCGTAAGGCGCAACAATATAATCAACCTTTTCTTGCTTCAGTACCTGCATTGCATGTTTAAAGACAATTTACAGAAATCAAACCAAACATTTTCACTCTGTTAGAAACTACTTTAAATAGGTGGTAACAAGTTGGTAATATAACATGGAATTTACATCTGTACCTGGATCAGTTCTAAAGCAATTTTAGGTGTAATATCAACAGCTTTCTGGTAGCAGTCGAAAGCAGCACGGGAATTCCCAGCTGCTTCATGTTCCCTGGCACGCTCAAGATTTTCCTTTCGTGACCTGAATGATTGCATGATTAGCATCCAGTAAATAATACTGTAGAATGATGACTGCATAGAGACAACAAAAACTGCAGAGCCCCTTGACCGATTCAACATTAGGTAATAATATTACAACTGCACTACATAGGTAGAGAGCCCCAGATGACCACAACAGTAGCTCATATGCAAAGAAACTTCTAAATGCATAACATTGTTGAAAGGTAATGCAAATGTCGCTTGACAGCTGAAACACACTAGACTATTACCCTCAAAAGAAGAGCATACCTTGCACGTTTGACCTCTTGTTCGCTCTTCATTGGCAGAAAGCCTCCATCAAATACAAGAATTGGCTTCACGCCATGGTGCCGCAACAAGTTAACCCTATGCATGCAGTACTCGATATGCCTGGTTCAAATTCAAGGGTGCAAACACAGGTGAGTTTATGGTGCTGCACTCAGGATGTGATTGTGAATTGCAGTTGTACATAACTCTATGGTCCTCTGCACTATGATTCGGTGACAAATGAATTTCAACTGCGTCAGGAAACTACGGTGTAAGAAGGCAATGATGCAAAGTTAGTACTTATAGAACTTTCCATACGTAGACCTCACCAACAAAATTTCTACGGATTGAAATGGTGGATTTTGTAACTAAAACAGAACCAGATCTTTCCCAGATATGTTTCCCGTATATATATATATATATATATCCAACCTATAGATACAAGAATTCCTGGCACTGGGACAGATGGGGAAATTCAGTTTTAGGGTACAACAGAACAAATGAAGCGCGTCTTCTTTCCGCAATCCTGTGAGAAACAACACAAACAAGGGGCCGCGTTTATCCTTCATCTGGAATGGGATTCACATTCACCGGTCGGGGCACCGACACAATCAAGAAACCATGGCTGGCCTAAAGAATTGTGCGGTGCGGTAACTATTCGAGAGGCTGCCAATCCGTCGAGGGATTGATTGGGGGCGAAATGCATTGCAAAGGAATAAACTTCCTCGATCCGTCGATTAGGATTCGGCAATGTGGGGAACGGATCAGGAGACCCTATCGGGGACAAAACTAGTCTTTCGTCGGTCCAAGAAAGGGGCGGGGGGGAGGGGGAGGGGAACCTGGTGGTGGGGATGCCCTTGCAGAGGCGGTCGCCGCAGGAGAGAGCGCCCTTGTGGAGCCAGGAGTAGGTGTCGACGGCGACCGTTTGCCCCCTCAGGTCCTCCACCCTGATGGGCGCCATTATCGACTTGAGCTGCGGCAGCAAACCCTGGATCCCCATCGCCGCCGCCGCCGCCGCCGCCGCTCCGCTGTCTGTCCCTCCCTCGCTCTCTTCCGCTCTTGTAAATGGGGTGGGCTTTCTTGGAAAAGGAGAGGGGAGAGCGGGAAGCGGACGGGCGGAAGGAGGGAACGGAAATGAAGCGCCTACCGCACTCGCCTTTTCTTTCCTTTTCTGTGTTGTGATAGATTCGTAATTCATCCACGCGGTTTGTTCTTTTCTACTCCCTCCTTCCGTCCACATATAGGCCCTAATGCGTTTTTTAAGACCGTCTTTGACTATTGACAAGATTAATAGTATATGACATGCATAATGTAAACATTATATCTTGAAAGCTCCTTTCGCACACTAATTTAACAGTTTGTTTGTGTAAGCTGCATGTCATATATTATTGCTTTAATATTTGGTCAAAGTTAGCCTCAAAAACGCATTAGGCCCTATATAGATGGAAGGAGGGAGTATTTTTATTTGATTATTATCATTTGTAAAAAGAAAGGAGGTTTTAGAAATTATTTTTCCATATAACAAAATTCTGATCTGACCATTTAGCATAGTGATAATCTTTCAGTGTGATCGAGAAGCTAATAGTGTCACCCCTAATTTTCTTATCCCTACACTAGGAATAAAGTCGTCCCAAAAATTGAAAAAAAAATGATCCTAGGTCTCTTATGATTCATATGTGCTTGCTACGAGATAGTAGCACCTCCCTACATCACGCCGGAATGTGGAGACTCGAACTCATAGAATTAGCGCGGAGAAGAAGAAGAAGGCGGGAATAATGTTTATAGCCATTTCATGCCCCACACACACACTACACATGCTTAAGTAGCTGAATGTTACAAGTCACATGGGCTCGACTGAGATAACCAGAACTAACCCATGGGACAGGCCTAGGTCGTTGCATACCCCTCCTCTTAAAAGAAGAGCTTGCCCTCGACTGTTCACCATCACGCTCTCGTCATTGCAAACATAGCACTATACCATTCCCAGGTAGCCATTAACAGAGGTAATCCACTCCAGGCGATCTTCAACGGCGTGGGTGTGTTGCCTCCTACTTGAACCAGGCAGGAATGGAGCACTTGAGCTGGCTTGGACGTCTTGTCACTAAGGAGGAGCAAATAACTCGAGGTATCTGAATCAGGGGGCGGTGGATCTACATGTTTGAGCAAAGAAGCGTGTACCACGGGGTGAATTTTTCTTGATGTCGGTAATGCCAAGCCATAGGCCACCTCACCCGCACAAGTTGTGATCCAAGAAGGTCCAACATACTTGAATCCCAACTTGTGATAGGAACGGCGATCTACTGACCGTTGAATATATGGTTGGAGCCTCACACATGCCTAATGTTGTAGAATTGTCACGGCAGATGTTTTAGCGGAAGGACTTAATTGTGGAGCCATTGCGATGTAGTTAGCTTAAGGAGTTAAAATGGGACAAAGGACACAAGGAGTTTATACTGGTTCGGCCCCTTACTGTGAAGGTAAAAGCCTAATCCAGTTTGAGGTGGTATTGCTAGGGTTTCGATTACCAGGGAGCGAATACGCTTGGTCTGGCTTTCGATCTGTTGTTTCTTGCCCTAAGCCGCCGTCGGGTCGTCCCCTTATATACACGGGTTGACGCCCCGTGCCTTACAGAGTCCCGGTCGGCTCATACAAACGTGTCCGGCCCTGGTAACTTATCTTACATGCCTTACAATACAAGTCACATATACATGGCGGTTAACACTTACGGGCCGTAAGCCGCCTTTGGGCTTTGGGCCCTTTAACAAGCCTGCTACATGAACCGCCATCTTCAACATATTCATGGGCTTGGTTTATGAACCGCCATTGGGATAACCCGGCCCCTCCTGGGCGAGTCATATCCAATAACCATATCCCCAACATTAGGCCACAAGTTGATTTGAACTTGTTCATGTCAATCTTCAACACTTAGGAAAAATCCTTCTTCATCTTCTTGCGAGATATTGTAACCCGCCATGACGTCATCTCCTGAGATTGCGGTAACCCGCCGTGACGTCATTTGTTATTAATATTATATACGGCCCAAATCTTAATAAATCTTCTCTTTTAATGAACCTCCAAAAATTGAAGCGCTTATGCCGTCACATATCCATTTTCTTGTCTCCTCGATCCCCGCGCATGCCACTTATCCTTCCAGCCTTATAAATAGGGCCACTGGGTCATCCTTTCACTCTCCCCCTTTTGCCTTCTCGTCTTCCTCTTCTTCCTTACAACGCTCCAGTGCGCCCGAGCTCCGCCGCCGTCGATCTTCATTCACTGCTTCAACTCCGGCTGCTGCATCACCCTGAACGAACCAGAACGCCGCGGCGCCCCTCCAATGTTTCATCAACGTCGGTAAGCATTCACCGTTCCTCTTAATAAATCTACCTTAGGGTTTCCTTGTTCGTCGGCGTTCATCACCGTTCCTTCTTCTCTTTCCTAGATTGCATAGTTTTGATCTGAAAACAACACCAATCTAGTGCGGTAGCAGTTTTAGCACTTGTTTTTTAATATCAGAATATATCCTCATTGCAACAGATCCCATCTGGGCATTCCCACTTTTTTGCTGCCGCCATCTTAGGTTTTAGATTTTATTTCATTTCTCTGAACTGTTGTAGATCCAATCTTATAGCTCCAATCTGTGAAACATGTTTGTCCCAACACTTAGTAGAATTCGCTTTTGTCAGATCTTGAATACCGGTGCTTGTCACGGTGGCTTACATCACCGGCTTATAATTACCCGTATATCATTAGGCCCCATTTAAGCCGCCACTCTGAATATATACTTTAGTGTTTTACTTCTGGCTTAATGAATCAACTTGATCCGGCAACAAAATTCTTTCTTTTAGGCTTATTTCTTCACAATGCCGCCAAAGACAGTCACTTCATGCAATTGGGTTAAGTCCATTGTTACCGAAGACACTCTCAAAGATTTTGTCAAAATCGGATATTTGCCAGCAAAGAATGCCATGCATTATCGCGCCCACAATCCAGGTGAAGAAAGATCTCAACCAAAGGATGATGTGGTCATTGTTTTCACTGACCACATGAACCGGGGCTTCTCACCGCCCGACTCTAAATTTTTCCGAGATGTTCTGCACTTCTTTCAACTCCATCCGCAAGACATCGGACCCAATTCCGTATCAAATATCTACAACTTTCAAGTCTTCTGCGAAGTATACCTTTAAGAGGAGCCCAGTGTTAAACTTTTCAGAGAATACTTTTATTTGAACCGCCAAAACGAGTTCACGAACGGACCCAGTTTGGAACTTGGCGCAATCTCAATTCAACGAAGGAGAGATGCTATCTTCCCCTATGCTTACTTGCCGAGTCATCCCAAAGACTGGGACCAGACATGGTTTAACTGCAAAGATACCTCTCTGATTGACGAGAATCCATTGTCGGGTTATCATGTCGAGCGCCTGGACCCAAAACATCTTCTTCCTGAAAAGCTTACCGCTGCCGAACGTGCAAAGCTTGTCCCCACCACTGCAAAGGTTAAAGCTCTGCTGGGAAATGGGTTAACTGGCATTGATTTGGTTCGGTGCTGGGTTTCTTGGCGAATCATACCCTTGAGCCGCCGGCCCGGCTTAATGTGTACTTGCACTGGTGGTAGAAAGGATCCGCTGCGCCACAACTCTATGCGCTTAACTGACGAGGCAATCAACGAAATGACCAAGTCCCTTCTGAATGAAGATCCGGAAGATTGCAGCTGTAACACCCATAATGCGGCTATATCTCCCACGTGTCGGGGCACGATTTAGAGGCATAGCCGCATGGTAGTTTTGTCGCAAGAGGGGTAATCTTCACACAATCCTATGTACTGAATAAGAAAGGGATAAAGAGTTGGCTTACAATCGCCACTTCACACAATACATAAAAAATGCATACAACATCCAAATACACTCATAGACCGACTACAGTCAAATCCAACAGAAAAGGAAGATAAACCCCAAATGCTAGATCCCCGATCGTCCCAACTGGGCTCCACTACTGATCAACCAGAAAAGACACAAAATAACGATTCAAGATCTTCATCGAGCTCCCACTTGAGCTCGGTTGCGTCACCTGCACTGGTATCATCGACACCTGCAACTGTTTGGAGGTATCTGTGAGTCACGAGGACTCAGCAATCTCACACTCGCGAGATCAAGACTATTTAAGCTTATGGGTAGGATAGGGTAATTAGGTGGAGCTGCAGCAAGCACTAAGCATATATGGTGGCTAACTTACGCAAATAAGAGCGAGAAGAGAAGCAACGCAACGGTCGAGAAGCTAGAAGAGATCAAGAAGTGATCCTGAAACTACTTACGTTCAAGCATAACACCAGACCGTGTTCACTTCCCGGACTCCGCTGGAAAGAGACCATCACGGCTACACACGCGATTGATGCATTTTAATTAAGTTAAGTGTCAAGTTCTCTACAACCGGATATTAACAAATTCCCATCTGCCACATAACCGCGGGCACGGCTCTCAAAAGTTTACACCCTACAGGGGTGTCCCAACTTAGCCCATCACAAGCTCTCACGGTCAACGAAGGATATTCCTTCTCCCGGGAAGACCCAATCAGTCTCGGAATCCCGGTTACAAGACATTTCGACAATGGTAAAACAAGACCAGCAAAACCGCCCGATGTGCCGACAATCCCGATAGGAGCTGCACATATCTCATTCTCAGGGCAACACCAGATGAGACATCCTACGAGTAAAACCAGCCCTCAAGTTTCCTCGAGGTGGCCCCGCAGTCTACTCAGTTCAAACCAACACTTAGAGAAGCACTGGCCCGGGCGGTTAAAATAAAGATGACCCTCGGGAGCGCGACTCCCAAGGGAAAAGGTATAGGTTGTTAGGAAAATATAAAACCAAGGTTGGGCCTTGCTGGAGGAGTTTTATTCAAAGCAAACTGTCAAGGGGTTCTCATAACACCCAACCGCGTAAGGAACGCAAAATCAAGGAACATGACACCGGTATGACGGAAACTAGGGCGGCAAGAGTGGAACAAAACACCAGGCATAAGGCCGAGCCTTCTACCCTTTACCAAGTATATAGATGCATTAATTAAATAAGAGATAATGTGATATCCCAACATATCCATGTTCCAACATGGAACAAACTTGAGCTTCACCTGCAACTATCAACGCTATAAGAGAGGCTGAGCAAAAGAAGTAACATAGCCAAACAACGTTTGCTAGGAAGGTGGGTTAGAGGCTTGACATGGCAATATGGGAGGCATGATATAACAAGTGGTAGGTAGCGCGACATAGCGATAGAACGAACAACTAGCAAACAAAGATAGAAGTGATTTCGAGGGTATGGCCATCTTGCCTGAGATCCCGCAAGGAAGAAGAATGGGTCCATGAAGAAGACAAACGGACGTAGTCGAACGGATCTTCACAACTCCGAAATGAAACCAATGCTAACGAGAGAAGCAACCCAAAAAGAAGCAAGCAACATAGTAAACAACCAACACATAAACATGACATGATGCACAACCAAGTATGATGCATGTCCGGTTTAATGAGGCATGGCATGGCAAAGTGCAACAAACAACACTATAAGTTAAGCGGAGCTCAATATGCAACGAGTTGCATATTGACGAAATACCACATGACTTATTTAGTTCTCTCGGTTATGTACTCAACAATATTAAATGTTGGTTAGTGTGAAGACCCGTGTCATTATTATTATGGATAATGACACTAGTCCTTGGATTATTTCTTGACAAAATCTTGTTTTGTCAAATAATAATCCATGTCAGATATTTGCAACAGGGAATAGCTAGAGATGGTCATTTATATTACAATACCATGCCACGTAGGGTAAAGGTCTTAGGTAGGCTTCTCACATGTTCACCAAATTATTACATCCCCTAACACTAGAGCTTCAACTAGCAGTACTACATAGATAGTGATGAAATAGTTCCTACATCGCTAGCCCATAAGTTACTTATTCATCCCGAACCCCATATGTGGCATCCAGATCATACATACTAGCACTAGATGGATCCACATCTAGGTCCCCTGTGTAGTTGTAGCCATCACCATTGCTATCTTCACTTGGTCCAGCAGGATTCTCATACAAGCTTTGCTCTAAGAAAGAGATGATTAATAGCAAGAGTGAGTACATAGTACTCAACAAGCTCAAATAGCATAATGCAACGCTCGTGATAGCTCAATATAAATCAACAAGTCATACCTCAACTCAACACCTTTCAAAATAAACATTTGTTGCAGAAAGTTTATTTCAATTTATAAAAGCTATCAAACACTCGTATTGCGAGATAGACCACCAATAGGTCCCCGTAGTCCCCAATCCAAGAGATTGGCATGAATTCATGTTTTTCTTTAACTCTGCAGAGTTTGTATCACTTTACCCATAGAGCTCGAAACCATAATTGCCATCTGCATTTCCTTAGATGCGAGACATGGTTCAGAACATAAAGCTTTTTCCCATTATGTATATTATATCTCCACCCGGCTAGTGTCACTAGCCATTGTGTCGGGTTTCGGAACCCGCACTCCACCAACGCTTAATATATAGCGCTTGCTAATGCACCCATCCCGCATTAGCGTGGGAACTCATCGCCCATCCTACTACTACTTACCCACGTGGAGAGTATAATAACTTGATGGTATTGGGTTATTATACTCTCCAATGTATAAACTATTTGAAGGAAATATGCCCTAGAGGCAATAATAAAGTTATTATTTATTTCCTTATATCATGATAAATGTTTATTATTCATGCTAGAATTGTATTAACCGGAAACATAATACATGTGTGAATACATAGACAAACAAAGTGTCACTAGTATGCCTCTACTTGACTAGCTCGTTAATCAAAGATGGTTATGTTTCCTAACCATGAACAATGAGTTGTTATTTGATTAACGAGGTCACATCATTAGTAGAATGATCTGATTGACATGACCCATTCCATTAGCTTAGCACCCGATCGTTTAGTATGTTGCTATTGCTTTCTTCATGACTTATACATGTTCCTATGACTATGAGATTATGCAACTCCCGTTTACCGGAGGAACACTTTGGGTACTACCAAACGTCACAACGTAACTGGGTGATTATAAAGGAGTACTACAGGTGTCTCCAATGGTCGATGTTGGGTTGGCGTATTTCGAGATTAGGATTTGTCACTCCGATTGTCGGAGAGGTATCTCTGGGCCCTCTCGGTAATGCACATCACATAAGCCTTGCAAGCACTACAACTAATATGTTAGTTGTGAGATGATGTATTACGGAACGAGTAAAGAGACTTGTCGGTAACGAGATTGAACTAGGTATTGGATACCGACGATCAAATCTCGGGCAAGTAACATACCGATGACAAAGGGAACAACGTATGTTGTTATGCGGTCTGACCGATAAAGATCTTCGTAGAATATGTAGGAGCCAATATGGGCATCCAGGTCCCGCTATTGGTTATTGACCGGAGACGTGTCTCGGTCATGTCTACATTGTTCTCGAACCCGTAGGGTCCGCACGCTTAAGGTTACGATGACAGTTATATTATGAGTTTATGCATTTTGATGTACCGAAGGTTGTTCGGAGTCCCGGATGTGATCACGGACATGATGAGGAGTCTCGAAATGGTCGAGACATAAAGATTGATATATTGGAAGCCTATGTTTGGACATCGGAAGTGTTCCGGGTGAAATCGAGATTTTACCGGAATACCGGGAGGGTTACCGGAACCCCCCCGGGAGCTATTTGGGCCATAGTGGGCCTTAGTGGAAAAGAGAAGGGGCTGCCCTAGTTGGGCTGCACGCCCCCCCTTCCCCTAGTCCTATTAGGACTAGGAGAGGTGGCCGGGCCCCTCCTCCTCTTTTCCCCTCCGAGGAATCCTAGTTGGACTAGGATTGGAGGGGGAATCCTACTCCCAGAGGGAGTAGGACTCTCCTGCGCCTCCCCCCCTTGGCTGGCCAGCCTCCCCTCCTCTCCTCCTTTATATACGGAGGCAGGGGCACCTCTAAACACACAAGTTGACACAAGTTGATCCACGTGATCGATTCCTTAGCCGTGTGCGGTGCCCCCTGCCACCATATACCTCGATAATACTGTAGCGGAGTTTAGGCAAAGCCCTGCTGCTGTAGTACATCAAGATCGTCACCACGCCGTCGTGCTGACGGAACTCTTCCCCGACACTTTGCTGGATCGGAGTCCGGGGATCGTCATCGAGCTGAACGTGTGCTCGAACTCGGAGGTGCCGTAGTTTCGGTGCTTGATCGGTTGGATCGTGAAGACGTACGACTACTTCCTCTACGTCGTGTCATCGCTTCCGCAGTCGGTCTGTGTTGGGTACGTAGACAACACTCTCCCCTCGTTGCTATGCATCACATGATCTTGCGTGTGCGTAGGAAATTTTTTGAAATTACTACGAAACCCAACAGCGGCATCCGAGCCTAGGTTATTGATGTTGATGTTATTTGCACGAGTAGAACACAAGTGAGTTGTGGACGATACAAGTCATACTGCCTACCAGCATGTCATATTTTGGTTCGGCGGTATTGTTGGACGAGACGACCCAGACCAACCTTACGCGTACGCTTACGCGAGACCGGTTCCCTCGACGTGCTTTGCACAGAGATGGCTTGCGGGCGACTGTCTCTCCAACTTTAGTTGAACCAAGTATGGCTACGCCCGGTCCTTGCGAAGGTTAAAACGGAGTCTATTTGACAAACTATCGTTGTGGTTTTGATGCGTAGGTGAGATTGGTTCTTACTTAAGCCCGTAGCAGCCACGTAAAACAAGCAACAACAAAGTAGAGGACGTCTAACTTGTTTTTGCAGGGCATGTTGTGATGTGATATGGTCAAAGCATGATGCTGAATTTTATTGTATGAGATGATCATGTTTTGTAACCGAGTTATCGGCAACTGGCAGGAGCCATATGGTTATCGCTTTATTGTATGCAATGCAATCGCGATGTAATGCTTTACTTTATTACTAAACGGTAGTGATAGTCGTGGAAGCATAAGATTGGCGAGACGACAACGATGCTACGATGGAGATCAAGGTGTCGCGCCGGTGACGATGGTGATCATGAAGGTGCTTCGGAGATGGAGATCACAAGCACAAGATGATGATGACCATATCATATCACTTATATTGATTGCATGTGATGTTTATCCTTTTATGCATCTTATCTTGCTTTGATTGACGGTAGCATTATAAGATGATCTCTCACTAAATTATCAAGAAGTGTTCTCCCTGAGTATGCACCGTTGCCAAAGTTCGTCGTGCCCAGACACCACGTGATGATCGGGTGTGATAAGCTCTACGTCCATCTACAACGGGTACAAGCCAGTTTTGCACACGCAGAATACTCAGGTTAAACTTGACGAGCCTAGCATATGCAGATATGGCCTCGGAACACGGAGACCGAAAGGTCGAGCGTGAATCATATAGTAGATATGATCAACATAATGATGTTCACTGATGAAACTACTCCATCTCACGTGATGATCGGACATGGTTTAGTTGATTTGGATCACGTGATCACTTAGAGGATTAGAGGGATGTCTATCTAAGTGGGAGTTCTTAAGTAATATGATTAAATTGAACTTAAATTTATCATGAACTTAGTCCTGGTAGTATTTTGCAAATCATGTTGTAGATCAATAGCTCGCGTTGTTGCTTCCCTGTGTTTATTTTGATATGTTCCTAGAGAAAATTGTGTTGAAAAATTTTAGTAGCAATGTTGCGGATTTGATCCGTGATCTGAGGTTAAATCCTCATTGCTGCACAGAAGAATTATGTCCTTAATGCACCGCTAGGTGACGGACCTATTGCAGGAGCAAATGCAGACGTTATGAACGTTTGGCTAGCTCAATATGATGACTACTTGATAGTTTAAGTGCACCATGCTTAACGGCTTAGAATCGGGACTTCAAAGACGTTTTGAATGTCATGGACCATATGAGATGTTCCAGGAGTTGAAGCTAATATTTCAAGCAAATACCCGAGTTGAGAGATATGAAGTCTCCAACAAGTTCTATAGCTAAAAGATGGAGGAGAATCGCTCAACTAGTGAGCATGTGCTCAGATTGTCTGAGTACTACAATCGCTTGAATCAAGTGGGAGTTAATCTTCCAGATAAGATAGTGATTGACAGAATTCTCTAGTCACCATCACCAAGTTAGTAGAACTTCGTGATGAACTATGACATGCAAGGGATAACGGAAACGATTCCCAAGCTCTTCGTAATGCGGAAATTGATGAAGGTAGAAATCGAGAAAAACATCAAGTGTTGATGGTAGACAAGACCACTAGTTTCAAGAAAAGGGGCAGAAGGAAGAAGGGGAACTTCAAGAAGAACAGCAAGCAAGTTGCTGCTCAAGTGAAGAAGCCCAAGTCTGATCCTAAGCCTGAGACTAAGTGTTTCTACTGCAAAGGGACTGGTCACTGGAAGCGGATCTACCCCAAGTGATTGGCGGATAAGAAGGATGGCAAAGTGAACATAAGTATATTTGATATACATGTTATTGATGTGTACTTTACTAGTGTTTATCTCAAACCCTCAGTATTTGATACTAGTTCAGTTGCTAAGATTAGTAACTCGAAACGGGAGTTGCAGAATAAACAGAGACTAGTTAAGGGTGAAGTGACGATGTGTGTTGGAAGTGGTTCCAAGATTGATATGATCATCGTCACACACTCCCTATACTTTCGGGATTAGTGTTGAACCTAAATAAGTGTTATTTGGTGTTTGCGTTGAGCATGAATATGATTTGATCATATTTATTGTAATACGATTATTCATTTAAGTAAGAGAATAAATTGTTGTTCTGTTTACATGAATAGAACCTTATATGGTTACACACCCAATGAAAATAGTTTGTTGGATCTCGATCGTAGTGATACACATAATCATAATATTGAAACCAAAAGATACAAAGTTAATAATGATAAGTGCAACTTGTTTGTAGCACTGCCATTTAGGTCATATTGGTGTAAAGCGCATGAAGAAACTCCATACTGATGGAATTTTGGAATCACTTGATTATGAATCACTTGATGCTTGCGAACTGTGCCTTTTGGGCAAGATGACTAAAACTCCGTTCTCCGAAACAATGTAACGAGCTACTGACTTATTGGAAATAATACATACCGATGTATGCGATCCAATGAGTGCTGATGCTCGTGGCAAGCATCGTTGTTTTCTGACCTTCAGAAGATGATTTGAGCAGATATGGGTATATCTACTTGATGAAACATAAGTCTGAAATAGTTGAAAGGTTCAAAGAATTTCAGAGTGAAGTGGAAAAATCATCGTAACAAGAAAATAAAGTTTCTGCGATCTGATCACGGAGACAAATATTTGAGTTACGAGTTTGGTCTTCAATTAAAACAATGTGGAATAGTTTCACAGCTCACGCCACCTGGAACACCACATCGTTATGGTGTGTCCGAACGTCGTAACCGCACTTTATTTGATATGGTGCGATCTATGATATCTCTTTACCACTATCGTTTTGGGGTTATGCATTAGAGACAGCTGCATTCACGTTTTAAAATAGGGCACCATCTAAATCCGTTGAGACGACACTGTATGAACTATGGTTTAGCAGTAAACCTAACCTGTTGTTTCTTAAAGTTTGGGGCTGCGATGCTTATGTGAAAAAGGTTTCATCCTGATAAGCTCGAACCCAAATCGGAGAAGTGCGTCTTCATACCCAAAGGAAATTGTTGGGTACACCTTCTATCACAGATCCGAAGGCAAGACATTCGTTGCTAAAATGGATCCTTTCCAGAGAAGGAGTTTCTCTCGAAAGAAGTGAGTGGGAGGAGAGTAGAACTTGATGAGGTAATTATACCTTCTCCCTTATTGGAAAGTAGTTCATCATAGAAATCAGTTCCAGTGATTCCTACACCAATAAGTGAGGAAGTTAATGATGATGATCATCAAACTTCAGATCAAGTTACTACCAAACCTCGTAGGTCTTCCAGAGTAAGATCCGCACCAGAGTGGTACGGTAATCATGTTCTGGAAGTCATGTTACTAGACCATGATGAACCTACGAACTATGAGGAAGCAATGATGAGCCCAGATTCCACGAAATGGCTTGAGGCCATGAAATCTGAGATATGATCCATGTATGAGAACAAAGTGTAGACTTTGATTGACTTGCCCGATGATCGGTGAGTCATTAAGAATAAATGGATCTTCAAGAGGAAGACGAACGTTGATAGTAGTGTTACTATCTACAAAGCTAGACTTGTCGAAAAAGGTTTTTGACAAAGTTCAAGGTGTTGAATACGATGAGATTTTCTTACTCGTATCGATGCTTAAAAGTCTGTCCGAATCATGTTAGCAATTGCCGCATTTTATGATTATGAAATTTGGTAGATGGATGTCAAAACTGCATTCCTGAATGGATTTCTGGAAGAAGAGTTGTATATGATGCAACCGGAAGGTTTTGTCGATCCAAAGGGAGCTAACAAAGTGTGCAAGCTCCAGCGATCCATTTATGGACTGGTGCAAGAATCTCGGAGTTGGAATATACGCTTTGATAAGTTGATCAAAGCATATAGTTTTTGTACAGACTTACGGTGAAGCCTGTATTTACAAGAAAGTGAGTGGGAGCACTACAACATTTCTGATAAGTATATGTGAATGACATATTGTTGATCGGAAATAATGTAGAATTATTCTGCAAAGCATGAAAGGATACTTGAATAAAAGTTTTTCAAAGAAAGACCTTGGTGAAGCTGCTTACACATTGAGCATCAAGATCTATATAGATAGATGAAGACGCTTGATAAGATTTTTCAATGAATATATACCTTGATAAATTTTTGAAATAGTTCAAAATGGAACAGTCAAAGAAGGAGTTCTTGCCTGTGTTGCAAGGTGTGAAGTTGAGTAAGACTCAAAGCCCGACCACGGTAGAAAATAGAAAGAGAATGAAAGTCATTCCCTATGCCTCAGTCATAGGTTCTATAAAGTATGCCATGCTGTATACCAGATCTATTGTATGCCATACCACTGAGTTTGGCAAGGGAGTACAATAGTGATCTAGGAGTAGATCACTGGAGAGCGGTCAAAATTGTCCTTAGTGGAATAAGGATATGTTTCTCGATTATGGAAAAAGGTTCGTCGTAAAGGGTTACGCCGATGCAAGTTTGACACTAATCTAGATGACTCTAAGTCTCGATCTAGATACATATTGAAAGTGGGAGCAATTAGCTAGAGTAGCTCCATGCAGAGCATTGTTGACATAGAAATTTGCAAAATACATGAGGATCTGAATGTGGCAGACCCGTTGACTAAGATTCTCTCACAAGCAAAACATGATCACACCTTAGTACTCCTTGGGTGTTAATCACATAGCGATGTGAACTAGATTACTGAATCTAGTAAACCCTTTGGGTGTTGGTCACATAGCGATGTGAACTATGGGTGTTAATCACATGGTGATGTGAACTATTGCTGTTATATCATATGGCGATGTGAACTAGATCATTGACTGTAGTGCAAGTGTGAGACTGAAGGAAATATGCCCTAGAGGCAATAATAAAGTTATTATTTATTTCCTTATATCATGATAAATGTTTATTATTCATGCTAGAATTGTATTAACCGGAAACATAATACATGTGTGAATACATAGACAAACGAAGTGTCACTAGTATGCCTCTACTTGACTAGCTCGTTAATCAAAGATGGTTATGTTTCCTAACCATGAACAATGAGTTGTTATTTGATTAACGAGGTCACATCATTAGTAGAATGATCTGATTGACATGACCCATTCCATTAGCTTAGCACCCGATCGTTTAGTATGTTGCTATTGCTTTCTTCATGACTTATACATGTTCCTATGACTATGAGATTATGCAACTCCCGTTTACCGGAGGAACACTTTGGGTACTACCAAACGTCACAACGTAACTGGGTGATTATAAAGGAGTACTACAGGTGTCTCCAATGGTCGATGTTGGGTTGGCGTATTTCGAGATTAGGATTTGTCACTCCGGTTGTCGGAGAGGTATCTCTGGGCCCTCTCGGTAAT
>NC_041384.1:561694400-561695802 GCF_002162155.2 Triticum dicoccoides | reverse complement strand
GGCCAGCCTCCCCTCCTCTCCTCCTTTATATACGGAGGCAGGGGCACCTCTAAACACACAAGTTGACACAAGTTGATCCACGTGATCGATTCCTTAGCCGTGTGCGGTGCCCCCTGCCACCATATACCTCGATAATACTGTAGCGGAGTTTAGGCAAAGCCCTGCTGCTGTAGTACATCAAGATCGTCACCACGCCGTCGTGCTGACGGAACTCTTCCCCGACACTTTGCTGGATCGGAGTCCGGGGATCGTCATCGAGCTGAACGTGTGCTCGAACTCGGAGGTGCCGTAGTTTCGGTGCTTGATCGGTTGGATCGTGAAGACGTACGACTACTTCCTCTACGTCGTGTCATCGCTTCCGCAGTCGGTCTGCGTTGGGTACGTAGACAACACTCTCCCCTCATTGCTATGCATCACATGATCTTGCGTGTGCGTAGGAAATTTTTTGAAATTACTACGAAACCCAACACTATTCTCTACTTTCTCTTCTACTCCTTGCCCAGATCATGGTTGATACCATCAAGTGCGGGTAAGTAGTAGTAGGATGGGCGATGAGTTCCCACACAAGTACTAGTCCAGCCAGAACCAACACACACTAGTACTAGTCCAGCCAGAACACAAGTAGTACATGCATGCCCTCCTTTGTTTCTTCTACTCCTTGCCTAGATCGAGCACGCCGCAAACGACGGGAATACGCTGCTCCACCACTGCCGGACCCCTCTCTCTCTCTCTTCCCTGATCCGAATCCCTAATCTCTAATTGTGACGTCCGGATAATTAGACTACAGTAATTCCCTGCTAATGATGTCACATCACCTATGTCACTGTAGTTAATCTCGGGTTAGTTCAAAACCGATTCAAATTCATAATTGAATTAAAGGCAAACAGTAAAAGTTTTTCAAAATTTAAAACTAAAATGTTTGGGGTGAGCCAAATAAATCCTAAGTATTAAGGTGGAGTAACCAACAGTTTTAAAAGTATTTGAATGCGCTAAAATAAATAAAACAGCGACTGAAACAATAACTTAAATGCCTTTTCAATTAATAAAGAATACAAGGTGCTTTACTTTTGTCCTAAACTTTTTGTGAGAACAATTAATTCTACAAATCTAATTTAGGAGTGAGTTTCATTTTTTCTAAAACTATAAACTATTACACAAGTAAATGAAAACAGTAAAGGAAAAATAAATAAAAGGGAAAATCAAAACAAAAACAAAAGAGAGTAAAAGCCCCCCCCCCTCACTGGGCTTCGGCCCAGTAGGCCACCGGCCCAGCTACCGGAAGGCCCAGCCGGCGCTCCCATATCCCCTCACCCCCGCCCCCCTCCCCGCAGACCCTAACCCACGCACCCACTCCTCCCCACTCGTGTCCCCACTCTCCCTCTCTCCCGATCCAATCGGGATC
>NC_041384.1:561667579-561694051 GCF_002162155.2 Triticum dicoccoides | reverse complement strand
CGCCCGGTCCCCTGCATGCCCGCGCTCGTGCGAGCACGCACCCATCCCTGACTCCTCCTAGTGTCACCCGTGCCACCCCGCGCATTCGTCGCGCCCGCAGTGGGTCTCCCTCGCGCGCCCGCACACTGCGGGTGACGTCCGCTGCGAGCCCCACGCATGTCCGCCGCGAGCTCGCACCCTCCTCACCTCTGTCTGCGCCCGCGCTCCGGCGGAGCGCGCCGGCACCCGCGTCCGCCTGTCACCCTGCGCACACATTGCTTCCGCGCCTCGCGCCCCTGCCGCACACGTGCCTCCTCCTCCTAGAGCCGGCTGCGCTCTGTAGCTCCTCCGCTGCCTGGCCCGCACTCGACACCCTCCCCGCCTCCTGGAAGCGCCCCGTGCTCGTCGTCACCGGCTCGACCGCCGTCGAAGCCCCTTGCTGCCCCGTGCCTCCCACTCGTCGGTCCGGTCCCCGGCACCGGTCGCGCCCTTGGCCGCCGGCGCCCCGCCAGCGCCGCCCCGCGGCTGGTCTGGGCGAGCTTCCTGTCGGGCGGGCTGGCGCCTGTCGCCCGGCAACGTCCGCTGCTCGCCAGCGCCGCAAATGCCCCGTAACCGCCTGCCTGTGCACCCGCTAAGGCCAGCCCCATGCCAATGACATGTGGGCCCAGCCCCTAGAATGTATAAAAAAGTTAAAAAAGATAAATAAATAAATAATAATTAAAATAATTAATTAAGTTAATTAATCCTATTTAATTAATCTAATTAACCTGTTAGTTTAATTAAACAGTAGTTAGTTTAACCTAAACCCTAATCAACCTAACAGTGTATGACAGGTGGGTCCCACTGGGCCCACACATTAGTTGACCAGTCAACGCCTCTGTTGACTGCTGACGTCAGTGTGCACTGTTCTGGATAATGTTGAATTTAAATAATTAAATAAATTCTAAAAATGATTTAAATCTTTTAAAATTAATATAAAATAAACCGTAACTCGGATGGAAAAACTTTGTACATGAAAGTTGCTCAGAACAACGAGACGAACCCGGATGCGCAGCCCGTTCATCCGCCATGCATCCCTAGCATAGTGAACACGCAACTTTCCCCCCTCCGATTCATCTGTCCAAAAACGCGAAACACCGGGGATATTTTCCCGGATGTTTCCCCCCTTCACCGGTATCACCTCATACCGCGTTAGGGCACACCTAGCATCACGCTTTGTCATGTCATGCATCGTCATGCATTTGTTTGCATTATATTTATTGTTTCTTCCCCCTCTTCTCTCGCTAGACACCGAGACCAACGCTGCTGCTACCCAGTACGACTACGGTGTTGACGACCCCTCTCTCTTGCCAGAGCAACCAGGCAAGCCCTTCCTTGATCACCAGATATCGCCTACTCTCTTTCTACTGCTTGCATTAGAGTAGTGTAGCATGTTACTGCTTTCCATTAATCCTATTCTAATGCATAGCCTGTCATTGTTGCTACAACTATTGATACCTTACCTGCAATCCTAAATGCTTAGTATAGGAAGCTAGATTATCATCAGTGGCCCTACATTCTTGTCAGTCCGCCATGCTATACTATCGGGCCGTGATCACGCCGGGTGTTGATCACGGGTATATACTATGCATACATACTATACATGTTGTGACTAAAGTCGGGTTGGCTCGTTGAGTACCCGCAAGTGATTCCGATGTTGGGGGTTGAAGGGGTAGGTGGTTCCACCTAGGTAGTGGTGGTCCTGGGTTCCCGACGGCCCCCGACTGTTACTTTGAGGCGGAGCGACGGGGCAGGCGGAGACCACCTAGGTGAGAGGTGGACCTTGATACGTCTCCATCGTATCTACTTTTCCAAACACTTTTGCCCTTGTTTTGGACTCTAACTTGTATGATTTGAATGGAACTAATCCAGACTGACACTGTTTTCAGCAGAATTGCCATGGTGTTGTTTTATGTGCAGAAAACAAATATTCTCGGAATGACCTGAAACTCCACGGAACATCTTAGAAAAAATAATAAAAAATCCTCGCCAAAGATGAAGACCAAGGGGCCCACACCCTTCTCACGAGGGTGGGGGCGCCCCCCTAGGCCGCCCCCTACCTCGTGGGCCCCCTGGATGCCCTCCGACGACAACTCCAACTCTATATATTTGCTTTCGGAGAGAAAAAAATCAGAGAGAAGAAATCATCGCGTTTTACGATATGGAGCCGCCGCCAAGCCCTAAAACCTCTCAGGAGGGCTGATCTGGAGTCCGTTCGGGGCTCCGGAGAGGGGGATTCGTCGCCGTCGTCATCATCAACCATCCTCCATCACTAATTTCATGATGCTCACCGCCGTGCGTGAGTAATTCCATCGTAGGCTTGCTGGACGGTGATGGGTTGGATGAGATTTATCATGTAATCGAGTTAGTTTTGTTAGGGTTTGATCCCTAGTATCCACTATGTTCTGAGATCAATGTTGCTATGACTTCGCTATGCTTAATGCTTGTCACTAGGGCCCGAGTGCCATGATTTCAGATCTGAACCTATTATGTTTTCATGAATATATGTGAGTTCTTGATCCTATCTTGCAAGTCTATAGTCACCTACTATGTGTTATGATCCGGCAACCCCGAAGTGACAATAATCGGGACCACTCCTAGTGATGACCATAGTTTGAGGAGTTCATGTATTCACTATGTGCTAATGCTTTGCTCCGGTTCTCTATTAAATGCAGGCCTTAATATCCCTTAGTTTCCAATAGGACCCCGCTGGCACGGGAGGGTAGGACAAAAGATGTCATGCAAGTTCTTTTCCATAAGCACGTATGACTATATACGGAATACATGCCTACATTACATTGATGAATTGGAGCTAGTTCTGTGTCACCCTATGTTATGACTGTTACATGATGAACCGCATATGGCATAATTATCCATCACTGATCCGGTGCCTACGAGTTTTCCATATACTGGTTCTCGCTTATTTACTTTCCCGCTGCTACTGTTACAATCACTACAAAATACCAAAAATATTACTTTTGCTGTCTTTACTTTTGTTGCCGCTACCAGCACTATCATATTACTGTGCTACTAAACACTTTGCTGCAGATACTAAGTTTCCAGGTGTGGTTGAATTGACAACTCAGCTGCTAATACTTGAGAATATTCCTTGGCTCCCCTTGTGTCGAATCAATAAATTTGGGTTGAATACTCTACCCTCGAAAGCTGTTGCGATCCCCTATACTTGTGGGTTATCAGGCCTAGCCCTGGTCGGCGTTCGCGGTTACTTCAAAATAACATGCTTAACAAGATCTGGGTATTTGATCTGAGTCTGGCTACTGGCCTATACGCACTAACCAACTACGCGGGAACAGTTATGGGCACTCGACGTCGTGGTATCAGCCGAAGCCTTCGTGACGTCAGCGACTGAGCGGCACGCGCCGGGTTGGACTAGAACGCTTGATCTTGTATAAGGGAGGCTAGGTCTGCTCACCGGTCGCGTACGCAACATGCAGGTGTGCAATGGGCGATGGGCCCAGACCCCTGCGCCATAGGATTTAGACTAGCGTGTGACCTCTCTGTTGTGCCTAGGTGGGGCTGCGACATGTTGATCTTCTGAGGCCGGGCATGACCCAACAAAGTGTGTCCGGACAAAGGGGATCGAGCGTGTTGGGAAAGGTGGTGCACCCCTGCAGGGAAGTTAATCTATTCGAATAGCCATGATCTTCGGTAATAGGACGACTTGGAGTTGTACCTTGACCTTATGACAACTAGAACTGGATACTTAATAAAACACACCCTTCCAAGTATCAGATACAACCGGTGATCACTCTCTAACAGGGCGACGAGGGGAGGATGATTGGTTAAGATTATGCTATGTGATGTTACTTGGTGAACTGACCTTCTACTCTCTTCTTCTGCTGCAAGATGGAGGTTACCAGAAGCGTAGTCTTTGATAGGACTAGCTATCCCCCTCTTATTCTGGCATTCTGCAGTTCAGTCCACATATGTTACCCCCTTTTCCATTTGATACCAATGCATACATATGTAGTGTAGCTCCTTGGTTGCGAGTACTTTGGATGAGTACTCACGGTTGCTTTCCTCCCCCTTTTCCCTCTTTCTATACCCGATTGTTGCGACCAGATGTTGGAGTCCAGGAGCCAGACGCCACTGTCGATGACGGCTGCTACTACTCTGGAGGTGCCTACTACTACATGGAGGCCGCTGACGGCGACCATGAGTAGTTTAGGAGGATCCAAGGCAGGAGGCTTGCGCCTCTTTCGATATGTATCCCAGTTTGTGCTAGCCTTCTTAAGGCAAACCTGTTTAACTTATGTCTGTACTCAGATATTGTTGCTTTCGCTGACTCGTCTATGATCGAGCTCTTGTATTTGAGCCCTCGAGGCCCATGGCTTGTAATATGATGCTTGTATGACTTATTTTATTTGTAGAGTTGTGTTGTGATATCTTCCCGTGAGTCCTTGATCTTGATCGTACACGTTTCCGTGTATGACTAGTGTATGATTGAATCAGGGGCGTCACAAGTTGGTATCAGAGTCGACTGCCTGTAGGAATCCCCCTTCCACACTCCTTGGCAAAGTCGAGTCTAGACATTACAAAACTTTTTACTAACATGGTTGTGTGTCTTACGGGCCCACGTCGCCATTTGGGTGGTATTAGGATCTTTTACTCATCGTTTATACTGTGGGACTCTGATATCTCTTCTATTCGGGTTAAATGATTTTACTAAATCTGACTCTAGGTTCTCGTAACTACTTCTCCTGGAGAGCCCCTTATCACAGATGATCGCCCACTGCACCAGAAGATTTTGAAGATACTCTTCGATCATTCTTGAGACCCTTGTGACCTCTGTCTTTTCAATTCCCTACTACCGATATATCTATATGGATAACGACATACACTTCTTGTTCATACAATTACTCTGAGATTCTCTTGTTGTTACAAGATGCATTGAATTGCTCTCCGACGTTTAAGAATCCCTTGTACCATTGCCTTGTAGTTCCTTGCCGCAGAAATTCCCCTATGGATAATTCCTTGGAATTATCGAGTATCCACTCACTCCCGGTTGTTCTTGTGTTCCGCAAAAGACTTCGAAATACTATTTGATCTTTCGAAAATCCTCAACAGCCTGTTATTCTTGGAATTCTTGCATACTTGCATTCCGGTTAATTCCATTGGTCTAGCAATTTACTTTAAAAACCTTTGTGATTGTCATTCTGATACTTTTGATTCAACATGTGTGTGAATGCACACAATCATCAGTTGTTCCCTGGAATTTATCCTTCTGACTCAGACGTCATTTTAAACATGAGCTGGATCTCGACCAATCAAATTTTGCCATCGATTGTACCCCTAAGTCTATTCAACTTATCCATCCCTAATCAGAGCATTGCTTCTGATCCCTTGTCTTGGAATTGATAATTCTTTGCATTTGAACTTTGAGTTAGTCAGTTGTTTCTATAAACTGATCTCCTTGCATTCCTTCTTCCTCTGGTTGAGTATCGATGCTCACATCAGATCCCTTGAGGACCACCAGATCCTTTGTTGGATTTTGTTCGACACCGTCCTTCATATTCATTAAAAATTGTGAGTTTTTCTTCGGATACATAATACCTTTGGTAAATTGTATCCCTTGATTTTTTTCAACCATGCTCTGCTCCTGAGCTTGTATTATTTACTCCTGAAGTTTGTGGTATATGTTTCTATGATGCCCCGATGGGTTGAACCTATGCCTTCCTTAATCTATGTGAACCCGAAAGATTTCATGGGTCATACTTATCTAGTATTGCACCAGGTAAAACTTTCAACAACTGATGACATTTTCAAAAGGTGAGAGGTGAATGGAAGGTTATACATTGAAGAAGTGGGAGTCGACCTTGAACTTGTGTTCATGCCCATGGACCCGATGTGGAACTTATCATGGGAGCTTCTTGCAAAATAGTTAAATCATTTGGGTAATTCTTTCGGTGTCCTTAAATTGGATCCCCTGCAGCTATGGTTCCGACCATATTATTCTTCCTTGATCCCATTTCCCGGACAAGTTGAAGTACTTGCCTTCTGCAGGCCAATACATCTATCCAACCTCTATTTTGCTCTACCTTTGAGTATACCCTCCAGTATCTCGAGAATATCAAAGAACTGTGTTGCTTCCTATGAGTCTTCATCTAGTATTGCTTCTCATCGATTTCGGATTTCCCCCGGGTTCTGAACTATTAGTCACTCGAGAACACCGATAAGTGAATCGATTCCACACTTCGATTCAATAACTCCTAAATAATATTCACTGCCTACGAGTTTAATAATCCTTCAAGTCATTCCTAGCCTAATCGGCTATATCATTATTGTGCTGATTTTATCGGTGCTACCTGGTTCTTAATCCCGGAGCACAACTTTCGATGATGAGCTAAGCTTATGTCGATCTTCGTCATCATATCATTTCTCTTTGGACATCAAGCTTGGTTTGGAGTTTGTGTCGTACCCTTGGATCCATTAACCTTTCGCTTCATCATTCCTTTGACTTGATGTCATCGCCGATCGATTACATCTTTGTGGAGCCTCTCGACAAAATTTATCGTGATCATCATCAACATTTTGACTCCTTCCAGAATATTAATCGAATTCATGATGACAAGTACCATCCTTGCCCCTCGATGAATTGTGTTATCACCAACAACATTATTGCTTCCCCTCCAACACAAACTTGTTCGTGTTTCCAGCAATTATTCTTCTTTACCTTGGAGTATTACCATCTTTTATGTCAAGAATGTCGTGAGAATTTCACCACCTCTTGAGAATTCTTGATACAAGTAATACTTATCACCATCACCATTCCTTCTTGGTCCTCATGTTGTTCCTAACCGGAATACCGACAAATGAACTATGATGTGTGAATTCAAAACTTCTAGCAACCCTATTGCTTTGAACCAATGTTTAACTGTGTATGTTTTCCTCGAGCATACATCTTTATATCATTTTGATTTGACAAATGTTATCTCCTTGTTCACATGATTGGGGAGATCCATCTCTTGAAAATCTCGATGGATTGACACTGAGTCCATCCACCACCCCCTCATCCTCTCCTTGGGTTAATGATGAACTCATGATTCGGGACTTGCTTCCATAGTTCATTTCCCAAAAATCTTACAATGTCATCTCGTCAATTGCGTTGCACCTTTTCTTTCTCAGGCATCTTGAGTCTGAAGTATCTTGACACCAATCGGACCTGAATCTCGGTCAGGTATGATGGTTGGAACATATTTCCAAGAGTTATAACATTGGTCTTTAACCCGATAAGGTGATGTCATCCAAACACACCTGCCCGGAGGGCCTATTGTTATAGTTTCCTTTCTAGCAAGGTTAGTCATTCTTCCATGAGTAATTTGTAAGACTTATTCTATGAGTTGTTTTCGATGGATTCCTTGTGTATTCAAAGTCTGATCTTTACCCAATGACCATGTCAATGATATCTCGAAGCTTGTCTGTGGTACTCCGATTTTCAACAACATTTGAAGCCCAATGCTAAACGTTTCCTGCTCAATTACCCAAACAACATTGAATGGTTAATATCATGAAATTTATCTCACCTTACCTAAAGAGTTTTCTACATTATATCCGGTCATGGATATCATGCTCTGCTTGTCCTTGGGAAGGATATACCCTTGAAATATGTGTTTAAACACATTTTCCTTTCCATTGCTCTGTTTAAATCTAATAATCATAATTACATTTCCATGGTTTGTTTAAACCTTCTTGTGATCTATACTGTATAAGCAGTAATATATCCCTGCTTATGTAAACACCTCATTGTACCACTCTGTCAGAAAGACCCTATTACTTTTGTTGATGACATTTCGGTAACCACCGATGGACGAGAACTTTGCCTACTGGTCCGCCTCGTTCAACGAGCAAGAAAATGGTTCTCTTTGTTCCTCGCCCTTGGTACCGATGTTGTTGCCGATATAACTGACATGCTATCCTCTGACATGCCTTGATTACATGATCATGCAAGACGTCACCGCCCTTCCTACTTTTAACCCACATGGTGGGCCCATAACCCACAGTTCCACAGGATTGAAACCTGACTCTCCTGTACATCCCTGCTTCAAAGGTATCCCTTACGCTTGGCTTCGTATGAGATTCATGAATCACCTTCCTAGGGATCTATTCTGGTTTCAGCCACAATACTTATTTGTTGTTCTGAACCCCTTCCACGCCCTGTGCTAGGCATCGTATGATTGCCTGCTCGCTCGAAACTTCCCGCGGTACCTCCTTCGTTTGCTCTCGATATTTTCTAAGTCTCAATTCGAGAGTTACTTTCCCCACCTTCCCCGATGTTATCTGCCAGATAGCCAACCTTGTAAGGTCTGTTCTCCTGGAATACCTACCCTTTATTCTTTCATAAGTACGATGGAGTTCTCGAAGAAAGGATGTCGACTTCATCATGATGACCTGAAGCAGAGAAACGAAGACATCAAACGTAGTGGATCTACCTCTTCGAGAAGAGCAACTAAGACCGAGAACACTCGCTAGAATTTCGTAACCAGAACCTTCCCCCCTTCCGCCTCTTAAATCTTGGGACGAGATTTCTTGTAGTGGAGGAGAATTGTGACACCCGGATAATTAGATTACAGTAATTCCCTTCTAATGATGCCACATCACCTCTATCACTGTAGTTAATCTCAGGTTAGTTCAAAACCGATTCAAATTCAAAATTGAATTAAAGGCAAACAATAAAAGTTTTTCAAAATTTAAAACTAAAATGTTCGGGGTTGTCGGTGGGAACGACACCTATGGGATCACAAGAATCCCTACCGTGGTTAGCGGGGCGCGGGGTCGTGAGAAGAGCGGATCAAACAGATAGCACGCGGTTCATTTATTCAGGTTCGGTCCGCGAGGATGCGTAAAACCCTACTCCTGCTTTGGTGGATTGTATATCTGTGTTCTTGAGCTAGCTATGGGCGCGAGGAGCTCCAAAAAGCCGAATCCTTCCTCTGGTCGCCTCGGGCCTCCTTTTATAGAAAAAGGGGTTGCCACAGTGGCACACAGGAGGTGGAAAGGGTATAGTGATGCGAGGTTATCCTCGCATTACATGACAAGGCGCATTTAATGCGTCTTGCTTAGGTGTCCTTGCTTTATCGGGGACGGGGGAGAAACCTGTCTTGTCCGTCGCCGCTCCTTCTTGTGTCGACATGCGCCCTGGCCAGCGACGCCTGCGATGCCACGTAGGTAGGCAGGCAGCTGAGGTGGTGCAGTGGTGGGTCTTCACGAAGATATGCATGCCGCCACGCAGGTGCCTGCCCAGCTGGTTGGGTCGGCAGCTGCATGCATGCGGTGGTGGAGGTTTAGTCGGTGTGGGCTTGATGGTGGCTCTGCGGGTGTCCTCGGTAAGGGCCTTGCCGGGGCCCCGGCAAGGCGCTTGCCGGGGGCCTTGTGGTCTTCCTCGGCTGGGATCCCGCCAAGGATTGTCGTCTCCTTAGTGTGTATCTGATCTTGAATGTCTTCACAAATATCTGCATGCCGCCACGGAGATGTCTCCCGAATCCTTGCCCTTTGGGGGCAGTGGACTCAAGGGTGGTTTGCTCCGTAGGCGCGGGACGAGTCGCCGCGGCAAGGGTCTTGCCGGGGCTGTTAGAACTGTCTCCCGGCAAGGATTTTGCCAGGGGAGTCCGCTTCGTCCCCTTTGCTCTTCGTGGTCTTGGCCTTGGCGTTGTTCTAGTTCTCTTGAGCTTCGGTCTTACCCTGGCTCACCTCCCTTGCCTTGCTTGGTGTGGTGGTGCCCGTGGCTCAGACTGCCCGTGCACAGTTATAGGGGTACAAAAAGTGTAGCCCTCTTTTTGTACACCGACAGGAGCCCCCAGGCCTGGGCCACACATAAGCGCAACGCGTTGTTGGGCTAGGCCCAAAAACGATGCGCGGGCAGGCGGGGCGGTTTTTACCGCGGTAAGGTTCTTCGCGCGCTACGCTTACCACGACTCCCGCGCGTGGCGCGGCGTGGGGAGGCGCATGTGACGTGGGCGGCATGCGTGGGGTTGGTTCCCGCAGGCATGCGTCACATCATAGTAAAGGGGCGGTTCGCGCCTTCCCCATAATGGAGGTAGGCGTGGAGGCGCGGCCCATTTACTGAATGGGGCTGAGGCGCGATCTTCAAGGCGTCCACTCCCCAAGATCACGGGGTGGGGAGTGGTCGTCTCACCCGTCCCCTCGGTTCTGCACGTCCGCGACGTGTCTCCCATGCACCTGGGGTGGCAAACGGTGGATGCGGGAAACCAGGCCATCGCTGGTTGGGGCGGCGGGTCGGTCCTGGCTCCCTGCGCCTTCCGTATCTTGATTGTCCGAGCGGGGCGGCCGATCCCCAACCCCAATCCTTTATAAAGAGCGGGAGGGGGGGATGGCGTCCCGCATTCTTTCATCTTCTTCTTCCTTCAGCTTCTGCTCCTCCCTTCCATCCGTCATGGAGAGAGGGAATCCCGGTCCTTCAATAGTGGCGGCGAGGGTCGCCGCTCGACAACGCGTCCCTCCTTCTCCTGCGCCTGTGGTGGCAGAGCCAGCCGCGAGGGGAAGGGGGAGGGGGCGAGGCCGGGGCGCTGGGGGAAGAAGAGGACGGGGCGGCGCGCCGGCCTTGCCTTCGCCAACAGCTCCTCCTCCAATGGAGGGCCATGTTGGGGATGACCCTTGTGAGTTCTTCGTCAGGCTGCGCCGGCCGCCGCGCCGTCACCTTCGTCTCCCAACTCCATTTGCGCGGGAAATGGAGCTGGATCCACCGGAATCGTTGCGGCTGCACATGAGGGGCTGTGGGATTAGTGGCACGCGGGTCCGTGTCGACTTCCCCGCCCCTCACGTGATGTATCTTCATCGGGGATGGAAGACGTTTGCTCATATCCACCGCTTGACGGAGGGGCTCACTCTCCATTTTTAGCTGATGGAGGGTGGCCTTCTCTCCGTCAAGGTCTTCGGGTGCTTTGGGACCCGTGAAAGGTGCTGCGTGGAGAGCTCTTCTGATAGTGAAGACTCCTTCTCAGGCAGGAGCGGCGAGGAGGACAGCGGCAACGACGACGAGGGTAGTAGGCGGTAGGATGACGGGTCCGACTAGGTGTCGGGTGCCGCTCCATGCGGCACCGGCGACCGCATCATCCGTGTCGCCGGCTCCCTGAACTTCTTGGGGTCGTCTCCTTGGGCGGCTGGCGTTGGGAGGCTGCGAAAGAGGAAGAGGGCAGGCGGCAAGGCCGTCAAGTCGGCGTACGCGGGCACCGATGCCTTTGACGCGTGCTGACGTCCTGCCGCCTCGTCTTCGAGCTCTGCTTCCGGCGCCGCCATCACCATCCAACCTTTGGACGGCCACCAAGATGTTCTCTTGGTGTCTTCTGCCACCCGTAGCTCGCCTAGGCGCTCCTTTTGTCCTTTTCGCCTCCTTGACCTGCCTCCTGAGGAGAGGGACAAGAAAGGGATTACTGGCACCTTATCTCTTTTTAGTTTGTAAGCCTTCGGGCCTTTGTTGAATTGAAAACTTGTAATCCCATCATTCATGTTTTTCATTCCCTATGGACTGTACCTGAGTGGAATGTTTTTTTAATGAAAAAGGGATGCTTGCTGGGTCATTTGTTTGCGGGTGGAACCCACGACAAGGAGTAAATCCTTGATATCTTCAAGATAAACATTTCCTTGCCCGGCAACAGGCCTTGCCGTCTCCCCACTTCGCTCGACCTTCCTCATGCCTTTGGCGGAGGCAGGGATGAGGCGGGTTCACGCTCCTTGTTTCATCCTTTCGCTGCCGCGACTACGACCAAACTTGGCCCCAGGAACGAGCCCTAGGGCCTAGAGTTATGGCAGCACAGTAGCTTAGGGGAAAACGAGGTTTCACATACCACAGTCCATAATGGAATGCATGATAAGGGATGAAGAACTTATCTGAAGCTGCAGTCCCCGGCAACCCTGGTTCACCGTGGGTGACTCTTTGCTCTTGCAGCCCCCGGCAATACTGGCTTGCCGGGGCTAGATGCTGGTCTGTTCCTCTTTTTTTCCTCCCCAAGTGGTTCGGCACGGATATCTGTGTGTCCTGTGAACCAAAGAAGACAAAAGAAAGACAAAGAGACGCACACTCGACCTCTAAGCTAGGGGTTAGTCGCTGCTAAGCACTATCAACCCTAACCAAGGACGAGACTCGACCTAGCATGCATGCTATAACTTAGGGCGCCAGCGCTTCATTTATTTATGCTCAGGGTCTGCACCTGGCTTTGTACAGAGGGTTACATGCGTCATCGGCAAGGCTCGTACAAAAGGTGGCTTGCCGGGGGGCCCGGCAAGCCGCGCCTCACGGGTAAAACTTGCGAAGATGCTCAATGTTCCAGGAGTTACTCACTGGAATGGCATCTTCGGTCTCCAGGTGGACTGCACCGGGCCTGGTGACTCGTATTACCCGATAAGGGCCTTCCCACTTTGGCGTCAACTTGTTGGAATTCTTGGCCGATTGAATGCGCCGAAGAACAAGGTCGCCTTCCTCAAAGCTTTGGGCATGAACCTTGCGGCTATGGTAGTGGCGCAAGGCTTGCTGGTAGCGCGCTGCTCTCACAGCCGCCCGAAGACGATCTTCCTCAAGGAGCATTGTGTCATCTTGCCGCAATTGCTCTTGCTCAAGCTCGTCATAAGCGAGTACTCGAGGTGACCCGTATATGAGTTCCATGGGGAGAACTGCTTCTGCCCCGTATACCAGGGCAAAGGGTGTTTGGCCGGTGGCTTGATTTGGTGTCGTTCTGATTGACCAAAGAACCGTCGGCAATTCATCAATCCAGCGCCTTCCACTCTTGTGCAGTCTGTCAAAGGTCTTTGTCCTCAGGCCTCGCAGCACTTCAGTATTTGCCCTCTCAGCTTGACCATTGCTTCGTTGGTGAGCAACGGAAGCAAAACAGACATTGCTGCCGAGGTCTTGAATATATTGCATGAAGGTGTGGTTTGTGAACTGCGTGCCATTGTCGGTGATAACCCTATTGGGTACACCAAAACGGCACACCAGTCCTTTGAAGAACTTGACGGCTGACTGTGCTGTGACCTTCCTCACTGCTTCCACTTCTGGCCACTTTGTGAACTTGTCGATTGCAACATACAAGTACTCAAAGCCCCCGACAACGCGGGGGAAAGGGCCCAGTATGTCGAGCCCCCAGACCGAGAAAGGCTAGGAGAGAGGAATGGTTTGAAGGGCTTGAGCTGGCTGATGAAGCTTCTTTGAATGGAACTGACACGCTTCACACCTGGTGACTAGTGTCGTCGCATCCTGGAGGGCGGTGGGCCAGAAGAAGCCTTGCCAAAACGCTTTGCCGGCAAGGGCCCTTGACCTGATGTGGGATCCACATATGCCTCCATGTATCTCAACCAACATCCCCAGTCCTTCCTCTCGAGGGATACACTTCAATTTCACGCCGTTCGTCCTCTTTCTGTACAGGACGTCATCGACGAACTGGTACATAGTAGAGCGACGGGCTACTTTTTCCGCTTCTTCCTGCTCCTCAGGAAGTTCCCCTGTTTGGAGGAATCGGACGGTATGCTGTGCCCATGCTGGAGCCTGGGGCTCGACAGCGAGGACTAAAGGCATTTCCTCCGCTATCGGAGCGGCTGTCTCCATGGCAAGAGCTTGATGCTCTGTCGGAGCTAGCCGTCCCGTGGCGGGCTCAGTGTCTCCGACAACATCCTTGCCGGCGGCTTCGGGGAGCTCGGCGGGAAAGTACTTGCCGGGCCCTGATTTTATCCTCTTGTTCTGCTCTGTTGATGGATCAACGGATGGCTGAGTTAGCCGAAGCACAAAGGTACCTGGTTCCACAGGTAGCTTGAGGGCAACATGTTTTGACAGGTAATCGGCGATATCATTCTCCGCTCGGGGAATGTATTCTGCCTGTATACCATCAAAACGCTCTTCCAGCTTTCTTACTTCATCGACGTAGGCCTTCATCAATGGGCTCTGGTAATCCTTGTTGACTTGCTTGACGACAAGTTGCGAGTCGCCTCTGACGATGAGTTTCTTGATTCCGAGGTCCGCCGCGATCCTAAGACCGGCAAGCAGCCCTTCGTACTCAGCCGTATTGTTTGTTCACACCTCCCTGGGGAAGTGCATCTGGATCACGTACTTGAGGTGCTCTCCGATGGGCGCGACAAGCAGTACGCCAGCCCCGGCGCCCTGTAAGAAGAAAGCTCCATCAAAGTACATGATCCAGTCGCAACTTGCCTCCTTGCCGGGGAAAGCAGTCTCTTGGGTTTCTTCGTCAGGCGTCGCGGTCCATTCTGCAACGAACTCTGCCAGGACTCGACTTTGAATCGTCGAGGTACTCTCAAACTTGAGGCCAAAGCTGGACAGTTCCAGTGCCCACTCTACGACCCTTCCCGTTGCGTCTGGATTGTGCAATATCCGTTGCAGAGGGAGGCGAGTGACGACAGTGATTTCGTGCGCCTGGAAGTAGTGACGCAGCTTCCTCGAGGCCATAAGAAGGCTGAAGAGCAGTTTCTGCACACCGGAGTACCTCGATCTAGCCCCCTGCAGGAGGGAACTAACAAAGTAGACCGGGTGCTGCATCATTTTCTTCTTTGGCGGCACTTCAATTGGCTGCGTCGTCTCGGCACCGGTGGTATCGGGCTCCGTCGCTGCTATTACCTCATCATCAATTTCTCTCTACGCCACTAGTGCGGCGCTGACCACCTGGTTCGTTGCCGCCAGGTACAGCAGCAACGGTTCCTGTGGCCTGGGCGCAACTAGTATTGGCGCGGAGGAGAGGTACCTCTTCAAATCTTGCAATGCTGCTTCGGCTTCTGGCGTCCACTCCATCGGGCCCGCCTTTTTCAAAATCTTGAAAAAGGGAAGGGCGCACTCGGCGGACTTGGAAATGAACCTGCTCATGGCGGCAACGCAACCAGCAAGCCGACGCACATCCTTGACTCGCTTGGGCGCTTCAATCTGCTCTATAGCTTTGATCTTGTCCGGATTGGCCTCTATCCCATGCTGTGACACAAAGAACCCGATAAGCTTGCCAGACGGGACGCCGAAGATGCACTTCTCAGGGTTTAGCTTGAGATTGATCTTGCGTAGGTTTGCAAATGTTTCTTGTAAATCTGATATGAGGGTTGCCCTGTTCTTGGTTTTCACCACTATATCATCCATATAAGCTTCCATATTTCTATGGAGCTGGGGTTCAAAACCAATCTGGACTGCCCTTGCAAACGTTGAACCAGCACTCTTCAACTCGAAAGGCATCCGTATAAAGCAATACGTACCACATGGGGTGATGAATGTCGTTTTCTCTTCATCTTCCCTTGTCATGAAGATCTGGTGGTAGCCGGAGTAGGCATCGAGGAATGACAACAGATCACACCCAGCTGTGGAGTCAACAATCTGGTCGATGCGCGGCAACGGGAAGGGGTCTTTGGGACAAGCCTTATTAATATCTGTGTAATCAATACACAGCCTCCACTTCCCATTTGCCTTGCGCACTACCCCCGGATTGGCCAACCACGTTGGATGGAGCACTCCTCTTACCAAACCCGCTGCTTCCAGTTTCCGGATCTCCTCTGTGATGAACTCTTGTCGTTCCAAAGCTTGCTTTCTGACCCTCTTCTTGACGGGCCGCACATGAGGACAGACAGCAAGGTGGTGCTCAATCACCTCCCTGGGAATGCCGGGGATGTCGGATGCTTGCCATGCAAACACATCGACATTCGCCCGCAGGAAGGTGACGAGCGCGTCTTCCTATTTGTCGTCAAGGGTGGAGCTTATGGTAAAAGCTCCTCCCGTGCCGTCCTCCTTGACAGAAACCTTCTTGGTTTTCGGCGGTGTGGCCCTGGACTTCTTGTTTCTGTCGGCGGAGCTCTCTGGCACGTCCTCGATGGGAGCGCTAAACTCCGAAGAGGTCGCTTGCCGGAGTGGGTGCCTGAGGTCTCACCGGTCTTCTTCTTTTGCCTTCCCGGGGTTCCAGCGGCAGGAGCAAGCACCTTAGCAGTGGCGGCTGCTGCAACTGCTTGTTGATAGAGTTGGTCAGTGCAAATTAGCGCATCCTTCTTATCTGATGGGACGGTGATGATCGTCACAGGCCCCGGCATCTTCAGGGTGTTGTAGGCGTAATGTGACGCCGCCATGAACTTGGCCAGCGCTGGGCGGCCAAGGATCCCGTTGTAAGGCAAGGGGATCTTGGCAATGTCGAACACAATCCTTTCTGTCCTGTAGTTCAGATCACTCCCAAAAGTCACGGGCAACATGACCTTTCCCTTTGGTTGACTTCTTCCCGGGTTGACCCCCTGAAACGTGCCCGTCTCTTCGAGGTCTTCATTAGGAATATGCAATTTCTCGATCACGGCAGGCGAGATTAAGTTCAGACCGGCCCCGCCATCGACTAGCATCTTTGTCACCTTGAGGTTGCGTATTATTGGTGAAACCAACAATGGCAAGTACCCGACTGTAGTAGTGCGATCAGGGTGATCCTCAGTGTAAAAAATGATAGGTGTGCTGGACCACTTCAGCGGCCTTTGGGCATCAAACGGCGGTTCCGTCGCTGTAATCTCACGCGCCCACTGTTTAAGCTGGCGGTGAGAGGTATGTAGCGAGGCGCTGCCATCGACGCACATGGCCTCTGTAGCTTTCTGAAATTCTTGGTCACCAGACTCATCATCCTCTTCGTGATCATCATCTTCTGGCTTTTTGTCACGACCCCGGGCGGGCCTCTCCTGCTGTTTATCTTTGCCGCGACGGCCCGCCTGGCCGTTACGCTTCTTGCCGGACCCCTCAGCACCGTCCTGGCCTTTCTCCTTGTCCGGCCTCTCATATTCAGCCCTCTGCTTCTCAGCAAGGAGCTCAACCCGTCGGCAGTTCTGGAGATCATGGCCTTTGGTGCGATGGATCTTGAAGTATTGCTTGTCGGAGTTTCTTGGCTTCTTGGCAGCCGCCAAGGCCCGGCAGGCGACACATCCGGCAATTTCCTTGCCAGGGTCATCTGCCGTGGTTTTCTTGGCGGAGCCGGCGTCGTCAGATCCCTCGACGGCAAGCACAACCTTACCTTTGCGCTTCCTGTTGCGGCGCCGGCCTTTCTTCGCCGGGGCGGCAGTATCCTCATTAAGGAGTCGGTTTCCACGCCGGCATCTTCGACGGCGTACTTCCTTCCCTCTTCAGCTCGGGCACATCTGTCAGCAAGAACATAGAGTTCTACCACATCTTTCACCTTGTTCATTGCCAGTTCTTCGCGTATCTTGCGGTTACGCATGTTCTGATGGAACGCGCTGATGATGGCGGCAGGGTGAACATCAGGGATATCGTACTATACCCGGCTGAACCTCTGTATATACTTGCGCAGACTCTCACCTCCCTTCTGGGGAATGACATGCAGGTCGCTTGCTTGGCCATGGGCTTGGTGACCTCTAGTAAAGGCGCCCACAAACTCATGGCACAAATCCGACCAGGAGGAAATAGAGTCTACCGGCAAGTGCATCAACCACGACATGGCGTTGGGTTTAAGAGCCAATGGAAAGTAATTCGCAAGCACCTTATAGTCGCGGGCTCAGGCGGCTTGCATCGCGATGGTGTAGATGCTGAGGAACTCAGACGGGTGAGTCTTGCCTTTGTACTTTTCGCCAACGTCAGGTTTGAAGGTGCGATGAGTGGGCCACTGGAAGCTCACGGGTAAAAGCCGGACAGCCTACCTCGTAAGGTAGGCCTCCAGGGCTCTCCGGGGCCGGGTGGTTCACAACAGGCCCTGCTCGCCTGTCTCACTGGTGGCGCGCTCCGCGCCGGTGCTCGATGGTGGTTCGAGCGTCTTCATGGGCTCGTTCCCGAAGAACTTGGCGCTGGTTACAGTGGGTCTGCACGTCAGACGATGCTATGGAGATGTCGTCGCCCGCGATGTCGCGACGAGCCGGCGTCCGCGGTACCGGATGGGGAAGAGGTGAATGCACCGTGGTCACGGTGCCGCCGTCTTTTCCGCCACTGGTCCGCGGGACTCCATCGGAGCATCAACCCGGGGGCCCCACCGGACTTGGTTCGTCTTTGTTGGCCACCGCAACAAGGCTTCGGATAGTGGCTCTCCATTCGTCGAGTTTCCCCATAGTAGGAGGAAAGTCGAGGAGCAACTGCGCGCGCGCCAGGGCCTCTACTGGTGTCGGTGGCAGTGAAACCTGCACGGATCGCGACGCGCTTCGACTTCTGACCATGTCAGAAGGAGCTCTATCATGACCCCGCGGTCGCATGCCGTTTTCACCAGCGCCTCAGTGAGTGGGCAGGTCTTCTACGTCCCGGGAGTGGCGCTCGGGGCTCTTCCCGCGGCGACGTCCGGGATCTTCGGCGTGATTACGCCGTTCGTCGCGCGCTGCCTGGGAGGAGCGCACTGTTGGCGCCGGCGTGGGAGTCTTGGAGGCCCTTGCGTTGCCTTCGGGCGGGGCGGCGATGACCTTGGAAGGCCCCGCTCCAACCGCGAAGGGCTTGGCTCCGCCTTTGGATTTGGCGACGTGTGGCCCGTTACCAGGCGCACAAACATCGCCGCCTCCCAAACTCCGGCTGCTGGGATGGTGTTGGTGTTCACGAGCAGCGCCCCGGGTCCTTTCTGCGACCGCTCCGCTGCTCGCCTGCGTCGGGACGGGCTGTCCGGCTTCCGACTGGCCAACCGCCACCGTCGTCTTCTTCTTGGGCGCCATGATGATGAAGAAGTGCCGAACTAACTGCTAAAGCCGATTCTCACAACTGCTTCCCCTACCTGGCACGCCAGAGATGTAGGTGGGAACGACACCTATGGGATCACAAGAATCCCTACTGTGGTTAGCAGGGCGCGGGGTCGTGAGAAGAGCGGATCAAACAGATAGCACACGGTTCGTTTATCCAGGTTCGGGCCACGAGGATGCATAAAACCCTACTCCTGCTTTGGTGGATTGTATATCTGTGTTCTTGAGCTAGCTATGAGGCGTGAGGAGCTCCAAAAAGCCGAATCCTTCCTCTGGTCGCCTCGGGCCTCCTTTTATAGAAAAAGGGGTTGCCACAGTGGCACACATGAGGTGGAAAGGGTACAGTGATGCGAGGTTATCCCTCGCATTACATGACAAGGCGCATTTAATGCGTCTTGCTTAGGTGTCCTTGCTTTATCGGGGACGGGGGAGAAACCTGTCTCGTCCGTTGCCGCTCCTTCTTGTGTCGACACGCACCCTAGCCAGCGACGCCTATGATGCCACGTAGGCAGGCACGCAGCTGAGGTGGTGCAGTGGTGGGTCTTCACAAAGATATGCATGCCGCCACGCAGGTGCCTGCCCAGCTGGTTGGGTCGGCAGCTGCATGCATGCGGTGGTGGAGGTTTAGTCGGCGTGGGCCTGATGGTGGCCCTGCGGGTGTCCTCGGTAAGGGCCTTGCCGGGGCCCCGGCAAGGGTCTTGCCGAGGCGCCTGTTGTCATCCCCGGCAAGGCGCTTGCCGGGGCCTTGTGGTCTTCCTCGGCTGGGATCCCGCCAAGGGTTGTCGTCTCCTTAGTGTGTATCTGATCTTGAATGTCTTCACAAAGATCTGCATGCCGCCATGGGGATGTCTCCCGAATCCTTGCCCTTTGGGGGCAGTGGACTCAAGGGTGGTTTGCTCCGTAGGCGCGGGACGAGTCGCCGCGGCAAGGGTCTTGCCGGGGCTGTTAGAACTGTCTCCCGGCAAGGATCTTGCCGGGGGAGTCCGCTTCGCCCCTTTGCTCTTCGTGGTCTTGGCCTTGGCGTTGTTCTAGTTCTCTTGAGCTTCGGTCTTACCCTGGCTCACCTCCCTTGCCTTGCTTGGTGTGGTGGTGCCCGTGGCTCAGACTGCCCGTGCACAGTTATAGGGGTACAAAAAGTGTACCCCTCTTTTTGTACACCGACAGGGGTGAGCCAAATAAATCCTAAGTATTAAGGTGGAGTAACCAACATTTTTTAAATTATTTGAATGCGCTAAAATAAATAAAACAGCGACTGAAACAATAACTTAAATGTTTTTTCAATTAATAAAGAATACAAGGTGCTTTACTTTTGTCCCAAACTTGTTATGCGAGCAATTAATTCTACAAATCTAATTTAGGAGTGGGTTTCATTTTTTCTAAAACTATAAACTATTACACAAGTAAATGAAAACAGTAAGGGAAAAATAAATAAAAGGGAAAACCAAAACAAAAACAAAAGAGAGTAAAAATCCTCCCCCTCATTGGGCTTCGGCCCAGTAGGCCACCGGCCCAGCTACCGGCCGGCCCAGCCGGCGCTCCCATATCCCCTCACCCCCCGCAGACTCTAACCCACGCACACACTCCCCCCACTCGCGCCCCACTCTCCCTCTCCCCCGATCCAATCGGGATCAGGCGCCCATCGCCGCCGCCTGGAGTGCCCCGCCTCCCACCGATACCGGCGACCGCCAACAGGCCGCCGCCCTGCGCCGCCGCTGCCAACCGGCCCTACCACCGACGCCGCCCGGAGCCGCTCCGTCGACGCTCGTCGCCGACCACCGTCGCCGCTCGGATCGCCCTCCGCCTCGCATCTCCACCGCCAACCGGCCCTTCCACCGAGCCCAGAGCCGCTCCGTCGACGCTCATCGCCGCTCGGATCGCCCTCCGCCTCGCGTCTCCACCGCCTCGTTGCGCGTCCCCGCCCTCCTCCTCGACCCCCACTGCCACCCCCTACACTACCCCCATGAGCTTCCCCTCCCCTCGCCTGGTCCCCTGCATGCCCGCGCTCGTGCGAGCACGTGCCCGTCCCTGACTCCTCCCAGTGTGGCCCGCGCCACCCCGCGTGTTCGTCGCGCCCGCGGTGGGGTCTCCCTCGAGCGCCCGCACACTACCGGTGACGTCCGCTGCGAGCCCCACGCATGTCCGCCGTGAGCTCGCATCCCCCTCACCCCTGTCTACGCCCGCGCTCCGGCGGAGCGCGCCGATACCCGCGCCCGCCTGTCACCCTGCGCACGCATTGCTCCCGCGCCTCGCGCCCCTGCCGCACACGCACCGCCTCCTCCTAGAGTCGGTCACGCTCTGCAGCTCCTTCGTTGCCTGGCCCACACACGACACCCTTCCCCGCCTCCTAGAAGCGCCCTGCGCTCGTCGTCACCAGCTCGGCTGCCGTCGAAGCCCCTTGCTGCCTTGTGCCTCCCGCTCGTCGGTCCGGTCCCCGGCACCGGTCGTGCCCTTGGCCGCCGGCGCCCCGCCAGCGCCGCCCCGCGGCTGGTCTGGGCGAGCTTCCTGTCGGGCGGGCTGGCGCCTGTCGCCCGGCAATGCCCGCTGCCCTCCAGCGCCACAAACTCCCCGTAACCGCCTGCCCATGCACCCGCTAAGGCCAGCCCCATGCCAATGACATGTGGGCCCAACCCCTAGAACGTATAAAAAGTAAAAAAAAGAGAATTAAATAAATATATAATAAATAATAATTAAAATAATTAATTAATTCATTAATTAATTAAGTTAATTCATCCTATTTAATTAATCTAATTAACCTGTTAGTTTAGTTAAACAGTAGTTAGTTTAACATAAACCCTAATCAACCTAACAGTTTATGATAGGTGGGTCTCACTGGGCCCACACGTTAGTTGACCAGTCAACGCCTCTGTTGACTGCTGACGTCAGCATGCACTATTCTCGATAATGTTGAATTTAAATAATTAAATAAATCCTAAAAATGATTTAAATCTTTTAAAATTAATATAAAATAAAACCATAGCTCGGATGGAAAAACCTTGTACATGAAAGTTGCTCAGAACGACAAGATGAACCCGGATGCGCAGCCCGTTCGTCCGCCATGCATCCCTAGCATAGTGAACACGCAACTTTCCCCCTCCGATTCATCTGTCCGAAAACGTGAAACACCGGGGATATTTTCTGGGATGTTTCCCCCTTCACCGGTATCACCTCATACCGCGTTAGGCCACACCAAGCATCAGGCTTTGTCATGTCATGCATCGTCATGCATTTGTTTGCATTATATTTATTGTTTCTTCCCCCTCTTCTCTCGCTAGACACCGAGACCGACGCCGCTGCTACCCAGTACGACTACGGTGTTGACGACCCCTCTCTCTTGCTAGAGCAACCAGGCAAGCCCCCCTTGATCACCAGATATTGCCTACTCTCTTTCTACTGCTTGCATTAGAGTAGTGTAGCATGTTACTGCTTTCCGTTAATCCTATTCTGATGCATAGCCTGTCATTGTTGCTACAACTGTTGATACCTTACCTGCAATCCTAAATGCTTAGTATAGGAAGCTAGATTATCATCAGTGGCCCTACATTCTTGTCAGTCTGCCATGCTATACTATCGGGCTGTGATCACGTTGGGTGTTGATCACGGGTATATACTATGCATACATACTATACATGTTGTCACTAAAGTCGGGTCGGCTCGTTGAGTACCCGCAAGTGATTCCGATGTTGGGGGTTGAAGGGGCAGGTGGTTCCACCCAGGTAGTGGTGGGCCTGGGTTCCCGACGGCCCCCGACTGTTACTTTGAGGCGTAGCGACAGGGCAGGCGGAGACCACCTAGGTGAGAGGTGGGCCTGGCCCTGGTCGGTGTTCGCGGTTACTTAAAAATAACATGCTTAACGATATCTGGGTATTTGATCTAAGTCTGGCTACTGGCCTATATGCACTAACCAACTACGCGGGAACAGTTATGGGCACTCGACGTCGTGGTATCAGCTGAAGCCTTCGTGACGTCAACGACTGAGCGGCGCGCGCCGGGTTGGACTGGAACGCCTGCTCTTGTATATGGGAGGCTAGGTCTGCTCACCAGTCACGTACGCAATGTGCAGGTGTGCACTGGGCGATGGGCCCAGACCCCTGCGCCATAGGATTTAGACCGGCATGCTGACCTCTCTGTTTTGCCTAGGTGGGACTGCGACGTGTTGATCTTATGAGGCTGGGCATGACCTAGAAAAGTGTGTACGGACAAAGGGGATCGAGCGTGTTGAGAAATGTGGTGCACCCCTGCAGGGAAGTTAATCTATTCGAATAGCCGTGATCTTCGGTAACAGGACGACTTGGAGTTGTACCTTGACCTTATGACAACTAGAACTGGATACTTAATAAAACACACCCTTCCAAGTGCTAGATACAACCGGTGATCGCTCTCTAACAGGGCAACGAGGGGAGGATCATCAGTTAGGATTATGATATGCGATGTTACTTGGTGAACTTACATTCTACTATCTTCTTCTGCTACAAGATGGAGGTTACCAGAAGTGTAGTCTTTGATAGGACTAGCTATCCCCCTCTTATTCTGGCATTCTGCAGTTCAGTCCACATATGTTACCCCCTTTTCCATTTGATACCAATGCATACATATGTAGTGTAGCTCCTTGGTTGCGAGTACTTTGGATGAGTACTCACGGTTGCTTCCCTCCCCCTTTTCCCTCTTTCTATACCCGATTGCTGCGACCAAACGTTGGAACCCAGGAGCCACACGCCACTGTCGATGACGACTGCTACTAATCTGGAGGTGCCTACTACTACATGGAGGCCGCTGACGGCGACCAGGAGTAGTTTAGGAGGATCCCAGGCAGGAGGCCTGCGCCTCTTTTGATATGTATCCCAGTTTGTGCTAGCCTTCTTAAGGCAAACTTGTTTAACTTCTGTCTGTACTCAGATATTGTTGCTTCCGCTGACTCGTCTGTGATTGAGCTCTTGTATTCGAGCCCTCGAGGCCCCTGGCTTGTAATATGATGCTTGTATGACTTATGTTATTTGTAGAGTTGTGTTGTGATATCTTCCCGTGAGTCCCTGATCTTGATCATACACGTTTGCGTGTATGATTAGTGTACGATTGAATCGGGGGCATCACACTAATCTCCTCTGAGATTTGACTTGCAGGTTTGTTACTTGTTGTGCTGTGATTCATCTGCTTCAGATTGAAGCCACCGGCGTTGGCATCCGCGGTGCCACTGGGTGTTGCAGATCAGAGTTCAAAGGCATGGACATGGAGCAGATCGAGCATAAGTGCAGGTTAGTGATGCCCTTGTGCCCTCCCTAATTCTTTTCTTTTTTATGCTCAAGTTCTCTGATTTAGTAAATTAATTTAGTGTCATGTGCATGTGTGTGTACTGAATCAGTTCCTCTTGTGCAAGATGTTGGTGTACTAATGGTGTACAATAACCCAGTCAATTTTACTTTACTTATTTGATGAGGTTGTATCCCATTTCTTTCTTATACCTCTGCTTCCAAGAATAGAGATAGGTGTTTCTGCTGTGATTTGTGTGCACCTATGAAAAACTAGTGAGGAATATTGGGTGTGCAACTGTGCAAAACTTCTTTCTGTATGTGAGAACTAGAAGATGGCAAGAACAACTCACCTTTGTTCCTTTGCCCTCTCTGCTGGCCCTACTCCAGCTACTCCTATGTTCAGACTCCAACCCTCTAGGCTAGCTTCTAGCTCCAGTCTGTCCCCTTCGGTCTACTGCTGATTGCTCAGGTCACCATCCTCACTTGTTGTTCTTGGATCTTTGTTGGTTGCAGGTAGAGAGATGAAGACAGTGGGAGGAAGATAAGCTGCTGGTTTGGCTATTTGGGGAAGAATGGAGACGTGTGAAGTCTTGGGAGTGGCTTGCTCTGCTCTTTCCCCTCTTAATATCAGAAATCCATCTCCTTTGGCTGGTATGACTACCCATTCCTTCTCTACTGTGTTGCCTTTGTGGAGCCTTTCTATTGGCTAGGAGTTGTAGCCCATGCCTAGACCAACTGTTGGTCAATTGACTACTGATATACATATTATGCACGTCATGGTGGTGGTCAAATGTGTTTCAAATGTGTCCTGCTGTCCTAGTTGACCCAAAGATATTTGTGTCGGTCTAGGTAAGGAAGCTAGCCGAGCCTAGGAGGATTCGCTTAGGTAGCTGGAACGTAGGGTCTCTGACAGGGAAGCTTCGGGAGCTAGTTGATGCAGCAGTGAGGAGAGGTGTTGATATCCTTTGCGTCCAAGAGACCAAATGGAGAGGACAGAAGGCGAAGGAGGTGGAGGATACCGGCTTCAAGCTGTGGTACACGGGGACAACTGCAAACAGAAATGGCGTAGGCATCTTGATCAATAAGAGCCTCAAGTATGGAGTGGTAGACGTCAGGAGACGTGGGGACCGGATTATCCTGGTCAAGCTGGTAGCTGAGGACTTGGTTCTCAATGTTATCAGCGCATATGCCCCGCAAGTAGGCCACAATGAGAACATCAAGAGGGAGTTCTGGGAAGGCTTGGAGGACATGGTTAGGAGTGTACCGATTGGTGAGAAGCTCTTCATAGGAGGAGACCTCAATGGCCACGTGGGTACATCTAACACAGGTTTTGAAGGGGCGCATGGGGGCTTTGGCTATGGCATCAGGAATCAAGAAGGAGAAGATGTCTTAAGCTTTGCTCTAGCCTACAACATGATTGTAGCTAACACCCTCTTTAGAAAGAGAGAATCACATCTGGTGACTTTTAGTAGTGGCCAACACTCTAGCCAGATTGATTTCATCCTCTCGAGAAGAGAAGATAGGCGTGCGTGCCTAGACTGTAAGGTGATACCTGGGGGGAGTGTTGTACCCCAGCATAAGCTGGTGGTTGCTGACTTCCGCTTTCGGATTCGTGTCCAGCGGGATAAGCGTGCCAAGGTCGCTAGAACGAAGTGGTGGAAGCTCAAGGGGGAGGTAGCTCAGGTGTTCAAGGAGAGGGTATTTAAGGAGGGCCCTCGGGAGGAAGGAGGGGATGCGGACAATGTGTGGATGAAGATGGCGACTTGCATTCGTAAGGTGGCCTCGGAGGAGTTTGGAGTGTCCAGGGGAAGGAGAAGCGAAGATAAGGATACCTGGTGGTGGAATGATGATGTCCAGAAGGCGCTTAAAGAGAAGAAAGATTGCTTCAGACGCCTATACCTAGATAGGAGTGCAGACAACATAGAGAAGTACAAGATGGCGAAGAAGGCCGCAAAGCGAGCTGTTGGTGAAGCAAGGGGTCGGGCATATGAGGACCTCTACCAACGGTTAGGCACGAAGGAAGGTGAAAGGGACATCTATAAGATGGCTAAGATCCGGGAGAGGAAGACGAGGGATATTGGCCAAGTCAAATGCATCAAGGACGGAGTAGGCCAACTCTTGGTGAAGGACGAAGAGATTAAGCATAGATGGCGGGAGTACTTCGACAAGCTGTTCAATGGGGAGAATGAGAGTTCTACCATTGAACTGAATGACTCCTTTGATGAGACCAGCATGCGTTTGTGCGGCGCATCCAGGAGTCTGAGGTGAAGGAGGCTTTAAAAAGGATGAAAGGAGGCAAGGCGATGGGCCCTGATTGTATCCCCATTGAGGTGTGGAAAGGTCTCGGGGACATAGCGATAGTATGGCTAACCAAGCTTTTCAACCTCATTTTTCGGGCAAACAAGATGCCAGAAGAATGGAGACGGAGTATATTAGTACCAATCTTCAAGAACAAGGGGGATGTTCAGAGTTGTACTAATTACCATGGAATTAAGCTGATGAGCCATACAATGAAGCTATGGGAGAGAGTCATTGAGCACCGCTTAAGAAGAATGACAAGCGTGACCAAAAATCA
>NC_041384.1:561620472-561667569 GCF_002162155.2 Triticum dicoccoides | reverse complement strand
GGTCGACCATGGAAGCCATTTTCTTGGTACGACAACTTATGGAGAGATATAGGGAGCATAAGAAGGACTTGCATATGGTGTTCATTGACTTGGAGAAGGCCTATGATAAGATACCGCGGAATGTCATGTGGTGGGCCTTGGAGAAACACAAAGTCCCAGCAAAGTACATTACCCTCATCAAGGACATGTACAATAATGTTGTGACAAGTGTTCGAACAAGTGATGTCGACACCGATGACTTCCCGATTAAGATAGGACTGCATCAGGGGTCAGCTTTGAGCCCTTATCTTTTTGCATTGGTGATGGATGAGGTCACAAGGGGTATACAAGGAGATATCCCATGGTGTATGCTCTTTGCGGATGATGTGGTGCTAGTTGACGATAGTCGGATGGGGGTAAATAGGAAGTTAGAGTTATGGGGACAAACCTTGGAATCGAAAGGGTTTAGGCTTAGTAGAACTAAAACCGAGTACATGATGTGCGGTTTCAGTACTACTAGCTGTGAGGAGGAGGAGGTTAGCCTTGATGGCCAGGTGGTACCTCGGAAGGACACCTTTCGGTATTTGGGGTCAATGTTGCAGGAGGATGGAGGTATTGATGAAGATGTGAACCATCGAATCAAAGCCGGATGGATGAAGTGGCACCAAGCTTCTGGCATTCTCTGTGACAAGAGAGTGCCACAAAAGCTAAAAGGCAAGTTCTACAGGACGGCAGTTTGACCCGCAATGTTGTATGGCGCGGAGTGTTGGCCGACTAAAAGGCGACATGTTCAACAGTTAGGTGTGGCGGAGATGCGTATGTTGAGATGGATGTGTGGCCACACAAGGAAGGATCGAGTCTGGAATGATGATATACGAGATAGAGTTGGGGTAGCACCAATTGAGGAGAAGCTTGTCCAACATCGTTTGAGATGGTTTGGGCATATTCAGCGCAGGCCTCTAGAAGCTCCAGTGCATAGCGGACGGCTAAAGCGTGCGGAGAATGTCAAGAGAGGGCGGGGTCGACCGATTTTAACATGGGAGGAGTCCGTTAAGAGAGACCTAAAGGATTGGAGTATTGACAAAGACCTAGCTATGGACAGGGGTGCGTGGAAGCTTGCTATCCATGTGCCAGAGCCATGAGTTGGTTGCGAGATCTTATGGGTTTCACCTCTAGCCTACCCCAACTTGTTTGGGACTAAAGGCTTTGTTGTTGTTGTTGTTGTTGTTGTAAGTTTGGTGTGTCATTGTTGTATAGCTTAGCATAGTCTGGTCTCCCTATATATTTTTTGTTTCCAAAGATTTGTAATACAACTGTACAGCTGTACTGTTTGAGGTGTGTGAATATAAATATATATTTGAGTGGTTATGCTTGTTGAAGAAATCTGAAATGTATTTGCTTTATATATTCTACTTAATTATCTAGTTAAGGGTAGAATTACTATGTGAAAAATACAGGTCGTTACAGTTAGCATGGCAAGGGGTGAATCATAAGTAAACTAACTATTTAGGCAAATTTAAATGAGGCCGAAAACAACAAACAACAATTCCGGAAAATCCTCATGTGCAAATTTTAGAGTTGGTATTGTTCTACCCTAAACCATATTTTAGAGTTGTTAAACATGCAAAGCAAAGACACCATGTGAAACTATGCATTTTTCTACCCCATTTACATATAAAGTTAATTAAATTTGGAGCTACGGTTAATTAGTTATGAATTAAATCACTTTAGCATGGCATTTAAGCAAATTTAATCAAACAACATTTTAAACATTTTTAACATGGATGAAAGTTGGATATTAGTAATCTACACAAAATTCTAAGCATTTTACATATATAATTTGTTTTAATATGATGCACCGTTTGTGAGTTATTAAATGCATGATGCTTGGGGGTTTTCTGCAAAACTGTTAGTCTCTGGATAAAATATTTTTTTTGAGTCTAAACACACTTTATTATTCAAATAAGTTCATAGGGATACAATGAATGTCTGGTGGGTTTATAAGCCACAAATGGCGCCCAAGATCCAGACCGAAAGCGTGCTTGGCGAGACTATGCGCCTCAATATTGGTGGATCTACCTTCGAAGATGAAGGTACGTTGATGAAAGTCTCTTGACGTTTCACTAATCTCTTTGACGATGCTAGCATACGTCCCTCCCGTACCATTCTTGATGCCGTCTGCTACTCCCTGGCAGTCAGTAGCCACAATGAAATCGGACAGGGCCAAGTCTGAAGCTAGTGCTAGCGCCTCCCGGCAAGCCAGTGCTTCGAGAGTTGCGAGCTCCATGACCCCCTGTATTTTGATTGCTGATGCACCCAAAAACTGGCCATAGGAGTCTCTGCAGATTGCGCTAAACGAGCCATGCAGGTTGTCTCTCGAGACCGCTCCATCAACTCTTATCTTCGCGAACCCCGGCAGTGGAGAGATCCACCTGTGCCTTGGTTGTACAACATTCGGAGCTGAATGCGGAGCACTCTTCTTCGGTTTGCAGTCCTCCAACTCTCTAATGTATCTCATGATGAAGTTATGCGTGCTCAGAGGACTTTGGAAGATGTTTTCATGGAGTGCCTGCCGACGAGCATACCAGAGAGCCCACATGGTAACTGCTACTTGGGTGAATTCAACAGAAGATAGTGTGTCCAAAAGGGAGAACAGCCAACGTCTTGCATCCGGCTCATGGGTGCTGTTTATAGCTTCAACCAAGTCATGATCTTGCAACGCCCATACACATCGAGCAACTGTGCAATGGAGCAAAGAGTGTTGCCATGAGTCTTCAGAGCCGCACAAACCACATCTCGTAGTGGTTGACATGTTCCGATGGTGAAGGACATCAGTTGTGGGGACCGACTGTTGTGCTAGCCGCCATAGGAAGATTTTAACTTTTGATGGTACATCCACTTTCCACAATCTCTCCCAGGACTTGGTTTCTCTGGCAGTATCTGACGAGTGGCCTTTCCCCTCAAGCCAGGCTTCTCTCCTCATCTTTGTTTCAACAAGCATACGGTAAGCCGAATGGACTGTGAATGCACCGTTCTTCTCATGTACCCATGACCAAAAACCCTCTATATGCCTCGTACACAAAGGTATCGACATAATTGCTTGTGCATCGGTGGGCAAGAAGATCCGTGAAACTGCAGCTCGGTCCCATTCTGCGCTAGGCAGGATAAGTTCACTAACCCATTGAGGTGGATTAGCAGTCAGACTAGCAATAGGTCGCATATTTACTGGTCTCGGGATCCAGTTCTGATCCCATATGTGTGTCGTGAGTCCATCACCAATGCGTTTTATGATGCCCTGCTTAAGAACATCGCGACCCTCGATTATAGCCCGCCAAATTTGAGAAGGAGCTGACCCAATCTCTGCATTCAAGATATCAACTCCTGGGTGGTATTTGGCCCTCAGAACTCGTGCGCTAAGTGAGTCTGGGTCCGTTAAGATTCTCCATGCTTGTCTTGCCAGGAGAGCTAGGTTAAAAAGCTCGATATCCCGAAATCCAAGACCTCCAGAATATTTTGGTCTGGTCATTGTGCTCCATGAGACCCAATTTGGCTTCCTTTTCCCTTCTTTGCACCCCCACCAAAACTTTCTGATCAGAGAGTTAATATGCTCACAGAGACCACGCGGCAGTTTAAAGCACGACATGGAGTAAACTGGGACGGCCTGAGCCACTGATTTTATCAAAACCTCTTTGCCACCTGCAGATAAGAGTTTTTCCATCCATCCCTTAACCTTATTCCAGACTCTATCCTTTAAGAACTTGAAAGCTCCATTCTTGCAACTACCCACATCTGTCGGCATTCCCAGATATCTATCTAAAAGTGACTCGTTTGTAATATTAAGTGCGTTCTTTAACTCGGTTTTGAGAAGGGAGGGGCAGCCCTTGCTGAAGAACACCGAGGATTTTGATAGATTGATCCTTTTTCCAGAGGCATTACAATAATTTTCCATCAAGGAAGACAACTGGTTTGCTCCATAAGAACTGGCTTTGACAAACAGCAGGCTATCATCTGCAAAAAGCAAGTGGCTCACCGGTGGCACCGACGGAGCAACTCGGATTCCATTGAGGCTCGATGATTCATCTTGGGTTTTTAAAAGGCACGAAAGGCCCTCCGCTGCCAGCAAAAACAGGTATGGAGAAATTGGGTCTCCCTGTTGGATAAAAGATAAAATCGCCAGAACGGAAAAAAATGATGCAGGCCGAATCTGGTGGGCACTGGGGAGCTCACCATGGGCCTCGGCCCAGTCGATGGAGCTGGCTGCAGGCTGCGAGAGCGGCCGGGTCGAAGGAGAGGAGAAGATGGGCCGTCTCGATTCGGTGCAGCAGGCCGGCTTGGGCTGGCGGATCTGGTGCGGGTGGGCCTCATGCTGGCGAGTGGCACTGTTCTGTCGCTCGAAGCAGAGGCAAGGCCGACACGGCAGGAGCTCGCCAGACTTGGACGGACGGCGGTCGAAGCAGGCAGAGGTCAGGGATGACGGGGATGGGTGGATTCGGGGCGGGGTCGCCAGATCCAGCCAGCAACATGGTCAATCGGCAGGGCAGCGCGGAGCTCCATCGCCTATCCATGGCGGTGGCGCACCTGCGAGGAGGAAGCCGAGAGGTGAGAGGGAGCGACAGCAGGTAGCAGGGAAGAAAGGAAGAGGGGAGCGCGGGGTCGCCTGATGTAGCGGTGGCACTCGCCGGCGCAGCTCCCGGTGGCCATCGGGGTTCTGCGAGGTGGCAGCAGGTCGGGCGCAGAGGGAGCTCAGGGATGTTGCGGGATGAGACGCGGGGCACTCGGGCACTCGGGCTCTCGCGGCCTAGGGCGCGGTCAGGCCCAGACCCGGCCCGGGGCGGGCCGGCTGCGGGCTTCCGCGGGCCATGGCGGCGCTGGGGTGCGGGGAAGCCACGTGGCTTGCGCCGACTGGCTAGGAGGCGGCTAAGGGATGAGGTGGCACGACGTGGTTGGCTGCAGGGGCGCTGGCCGCGGCGCCAAGTGGCGGAGGGGGAGCGGCCGGGCACGGATTTTGAGGTGGTGGCAGCGGCTGCGAGGTGGAGAAGACTAAGGGTAGGTGGAGGCTAGGAAGTGCCCAAAAATGACAAGGGGAGAGGTTTATATAGGGCAGGTTTAGGGTTAGGGGGTTTGAGGCCGTCTCGGAGCCCTCCGATCGCGATCTGACGCACCGGTTGAGACGGGAGGTTGGTTGGGCCTAGATGGGGTTAGTGGGCTGTATAGGAGAGGTCTCGGGCTGAGAAGAGAGAGACGAAAATGTAGCCTGGCCAGGTTTCCAGAGACCGAAAACGTCCGACGTTTGACCGGCTATAATGCCGCTATATGTTTAACGATTGGGCTATCAAACGAGCTCCGAATGCGATGAAACTTGGCAGGCGGCCTACTAACAACAAAAAACACCGCACGCCAACTTTCATCCCAATCCAAGAACATTTTTCGGCCACTTATAAAATAATATTTTGGAGGTGCCGGAGGCGCGTGCAAGTGTGTCTGGGCTCAAAACGGACAACGGAAGGAACGGGGAGGCCGGGACGGATGCAAGTTTTGAAAACATGATGATGTAATGCACATGATGACATGGCAAGATGCAACACGCAAGCGAATGACAAGGCAACAACAGCGAATAACTGGAAGACACCTGGCACATCGGTCTCGGGGCGTTACAACAGCAAAGTGGGTCTGAACCCTTTCTGCAAACTTAACCCGCCACCAGATGTGAGTCTCCAATTTACTTACTTTTACCTCATCATTGAAATGCTTTGTTAACTCAACTTTGATGACCTTTCACAAACCGACTCTGATTTTTGGAAGAAGAAATACGATCATGAAGCTGCCAAGAAGGCCAGGGCTGCCAAGAAAGCCGCCAAGAAAATGACTAAGAAAAATAAGAAGAAATCAAGCGCCTCCAGCATGTTTGAACTGGATGACAGCTCTGAGTCGGAGGTAGCCCTTGACTCCCTTGGCTCATTTTCAATTACCTTATTGACACTGATTATGCTCAGGATGACATGGGGGCCAGCCAAGCAGCTGAAGAAGAGGTAATTATTATTTCGTCCGACTCAAAGCCTTTGCCAAGACAGAAAATTCGACGGGTAACCCGGAAAGTAAGCTTTTCACACGCCTTAGCTCATTTGGATCCTCACTTTCTTTTGAAGCAACAGCAGCACAATAGCCGGCGACAAACTCAGAACAGCGGAGGTGAAGAGTTATCGTCCGGCTTACCAAATACTCCAGCTCCACAAAAACGGAAAAACGAGGTCTTTCCAAACTTAACTCTTTTTACTCCCTAGCGGGTCTCATTCATCAGCCACTTACTCCTTCCGATTCAAACTATCAGGAGGTTTCTCGCTCTTCTTCCGGCGACTCATCTCAAACTCAGCTGCCGGATTTCAAGACTGCCCCTGGGTAACATGTCTTTTGTTTTCTATCTCCTTATGCTCTTATATTTGTACTGATCTCTCATGAACCATGCAGTGGAAAAGCAAAACCTAACAAGAAGGCAAAGGTGAAAAAACCGGTTGAAGATCCTAAAGTCCCTGAACTGGAATAGCAAGTCCCAGCATCAGACGTTTCCGAAAAACAACCAGAAGAACCTGCCCATGAAGCCCACCAGATATTCCTGACCCTTCTGGTGACCATTCAGTACTCAGTCCTTTGAATGCTGAATCCTCAAGCCCACTTAAACTATCGGAGACACATATTGATGATGTTATGATTACTGGCACTGGCTTTACAGAATCGGGAAATCCAACTATCTTGGCAAAACACTCCGCTAAACAGGAGTTTATTGAAAAGCAGAAAGTGAGATTTGACGTTGCTCACTATTCTCAATTGAGCAGTAGTGAAGTACTCTCTAGCTACCTCAACCAAGTAGACACCAGCCATGATCTCGAAATCGATATGGTGATGCAGATGCATAAAAAATATGAGGTATGAACTCCGGCTTAAATACATTATGCATATCCTGTCAGCCCCCAAGTCTACTGTGTATAATAGAATTGAATATGCTGTAGACTTAGAATAGCAATGAGTAGAAAGCATCTTTGATAAAAAAATCCTTCAAAAAGCCATCTTTTACTTAAACCGGATTTTAATGATCAACATTGCATCCGTAGCCCCCAAGGGCCAGTTTAGTCAGCATGAATGAACCGGTACTTATCAGTGTTTAAAGATCAGAACTTACTCATGTAGCCCCCATGAGCCGTCTGTGGTTGTCCATGGCACTGGCGGGTCATCATAAAGTAGTAATGAAGTATGAGCAAATATGCATTAGCCCCCAAGTTCTAAGTACTGTTGCTTGCAAAGTGCTTGGGTCGTAATCATATAAGCCATTGTAGGAAGAACTCTTCCGTAGGCATTAGCCCCCAAGTGCCAAGTGTTGTTGCTGGCAAAAGGCTTGGGACTTATGTTCCTGTAACCCAGATATAAATGTGCTTGTAACTCTGTGTTTGTACAGGAGGCCACCGCTAAACTTCAATCACAATTGGCTGATGCAAAGACCCGGCTAGAGATTCAAGAGTCTGAGACCCGGAAGGCTGATTCAAAATTCAAGTTTAGTCTGGAGGAAACAGAAAACTTAAGACCGGTTTTCATGTTGAAAGAAATGCCTGGGCCGAGGAAAAGACTGCCTTGACGCAACGGGCTGAAAAAGCTGAAGTGGCTCTTCAAGAGGTGACCACGGAACTTACTGGTTTAAAGCATCGTGTATCCCAAATGGTTTCTGCCATCTTTGGTGAGTCGCCTTACCAGCATTCCACTTGAATCTCTTCGTTTGATATGTATAAACCGCCACTGATGATTCCATAATTGTTATGTAGGTCCAAGGAGCAACAATCTTAGTCAAGATACACTGGTAAAGCTGAAATCCGTATACACACTTGTTGAACAACTGTATACTGGATCTCAACGCACGCTAGCCACAATTTCACTGACAAATAAAGGACCCAATCTGTTGAGCGATGTCTTGAAAAAATTGTCAATTCTGCCTGCAAGGATTCAAGAGATCAAACGGTCATGTGCAAGAGTTGGTGCCTGATAACCCACAAGTATAGGGGATTGCAACAATTTTGGATAAGTAAGAGTGTCGAACCCAACAAGGAGCTAAAGGCAGAACAAATATTCCCTCAAGTTCTATCGACCACCGATACAACTCTACGCACGCTTGACGTTCGCTTTACCTAGAACAAGTATGAAACTAGAAGTACTTTGTAGGTGTTTTTGGATAGGTTTGCAAGATAATAAAGAGCGCGTAAATAAAAAGTAGGGGTTGTTTAGATAAATACACAACTAAGTTAGGTTTAGTAAAGAGCTTGTTGTTGCGAGAAAGTTATTTGTCCCTAGGCAATCGATAACTAGACCGGTAATCATTATTGCAATTTTATTTGAGGGAGAGGCATAAGCTAACATACTTTCTCTACTTGGATCATATGCACTTATGATTGGAACTCTAGCAAGCATCCGCAACTACTAAAGATCATTAAGGTAAAACCCAACCATAGCATTAAAGTATAAAGTCCTCTTTATCCCATACGCAAACAACCTACTTACTCGGGTCTGTGCTTCTGTCACTCACTCCACCCACCATAAGCAAATCATGAACATATTGCAAACCCTACAGCGGGAATATCTCATGCTTGCGCGACACGGAGAGCACCATAGGATAGCACCAATAATAAAACATGCAACTCAAACCAATCTTGATCATCAAATAGCCCATAGGACAAAACGGATCTACTCAAACATCATACGATAGCCATACATCATTGGAAAATAATATATAGCGTTGAGCACCATGTTTAAGTAGAGATTATAGCGGGTAATAGAGAGGTTACACCGCTGCATAGAGGGGGGAGGAGTTGGTGATGATGACGGTGAAGTTGTTGGTGAAGATTGCGGTGATGATGATGGCCACGGCAGCGTTCCGGTGCCACCGGAAGAGAAGGGGAGAGGGGGGCCCTTTGTCTTCTTCTTCCTTGACCTCCTCTCTAGATGGGAGAAGGGTTTCCCCTCTGTTCCTTGGCCTCCATGGCATGGGAGGGGCGAGAGCCCCTCCGAGATTGGATCTGTCTCTCTGTCTCTCTCTGTTTCTGCCTCTCAGATTCTACCCTTTCACCATTTCTTATATTCCCGAAGATCCGTAACTCCGATTGGGCTGAAATTTTAACACGATCTCTATCCGGATATTAGCTTTCTTGTGGCGAAAGAAGGGCATCAACCGCCTTACGCGGTGGCCACGAGGGTCAGGGGCGCGCCCCCTTCCTCGTGCCTCCCTCGGGCACCGTCTCGTGTGGATTTTTCTTCCCAAAAATCATATATATTCCAAAAAAAATCTCCATCAATTTTTATCCCGTTTGGACTCCGTTTGATATGGATATTTTGTGAAACAAAAAACATGCAACAAACAGGAACTGGCACTTGCCACTGGATCAATATGTTAGTCCCAAAAATAGTATAAAAAGTTGCCAAAAGTATCTGAAAGTTGTAGAATATTGGTGAGGGAGTCCTGGATTAGGGGGTCTCCGGACAGCCGGACTATATCCTTTGGCCGGACTATTTGACTATGAAGATACAAGATTGAAGACTTCGTCTCGTGTCCGATGGGACTCTACTTGGCGTGGAAGGCAAGCTAGGCAATACGGATATGTATATCTCCTCCTTTGTAACCGACCTTGTGTAACCCTAGCCCTTTCCGGTGTCTATATAAACCAGAGGGTTTTAGTCCGTAGGACAACAGACAATCATACCATAGGCTAGCTTCTAGGATTTAGCCTCTCTGACTCGTGATAGATCAACTCTTGTAATACCCATATCATCAAGAATAAATCAAGTAGGACGTAGGGTTTTACCTCCATCAAGAGGGCCCGAACCTGGGTAAAACTTTGTGTCCCCGGCCTCCTGTTACCATCCGCCTAGACGCACAGTTCGGGACCCCCTACCCGAGATCCTCCGGTTTTGACACCGACGTTGGTGCTTTCATTGAGAGTTCCTCTGTGTCATCGCCGTTAGGCTTGATGGCTCCTACGATCATCGATAGCGATGCAGTCCAGGGTGAGACTTTTCTCCCCGGACAGATATTTGTGTTTGGCGGCTTCGCACTGCGGGCCAACTCGCTTGGCCATCTGGAGCAGATCGAAAGCTACGCCCCTGGCCACCAGGTCAGGTTTGAAAGCTTAAATTACACGACCGATATCCGCGGAGACTTGATCTTTGACGGATTTGAGCCCCTGCCTTATGCGTCACGCGGTCACGATGGGTACGATTTAGCTCTACCATCGGACCGTATTCAGGAGATCGCACCGGCAGCCGCTTCGAGCCTCAATTCGGAGCCAGTTGCACCATCCATGGACGGGTGGATAGACCCCGTCACGGAGGCCATATCCTCAGCGGTGATCGAGCCGAATATCGAGCTTACCCTTCATGAGAGCCGTGTTGCCAAACTGTCAGATCCTTCCCCGGCCACGGACTCCGAACCGCCTGCGCCCGTGCCTATCAAATCCGACTGGGCGCCAATCATGGAGTTCACCTCCGCGGATATCTTTCAGCACTCGCCCTTCGGCGACATACTGAATTCATTAAAGTCTCTCTCCTTGTCAGGAGAGTCCCGGCCGAACTATGTCCGGTAGGATTGGGATGCGGATGATGAATAAATTCGCCGCCCACCCACCACCCACTTAGTAGCCACTATCGATGACTTAACTGACATGCTCAACTTTGACTCCGAAGACATTGACGGTATGGACAACGATGCAGGAGACGAACAGGAACCACTGCCCACAGGGCACTGGACGCCCACTTCATCACATGACGTACACATGGTGGACACACCAAAAGAAAAGGATGACGAGGAACGGAAGGACGCAACGAAGGGTTGTCCCCTTGAGAAGCAGTCAAAGTGGTGGCGTAAGCGCCACTCCAAATCCCGCCTCGGCAGAAACAACGATCATATAGACCCAGCGTTAGAGCAGGGTGAACCATCGCCGGACCACGGCAACACGGAGAATCAAACCGAACAACCCGACTGTGTCAAAGATAATAGTCCGGACGACATCACACTGGTCAGACACCCGGAGCAACAGAATGCCCGTCAAAGGCTTGTTGCCACCGCGAGGAGTCTAAAAAAGCAGAAGCAAAGGCTCAAGGCTGCGCAAGACACACTCAGAATCAGATGGAGTAAAGTACTCAACACAGCAGCGAAGTACGGCGGTAATCGCCCCACCAAGAGCTACCCGAAGCGGAAGTTGCTACCCGAATTCGATGAGGAGGCCTTAGATCCCCCGCAACCAAAAATTAAAACGTCCATCTGGTCGGATAGACGACCTCACGGCCAACATAGAGCGGCAAACAACGCCGCACATAAGCCAATACGCGATCCACGCGAAGGCTCGCATCAAAAGGACGGCGCAACCAGATCCATCTATGGACCACGCAAGCGCGCTCCAGCATACGATGCAACACAACAAACATCCGAACAACACGGTACACCCAGATACAGGGGTGCCGCACACCCCCTGTGTTTCACCGACGAGGTACTGGACCATGAATTTCCAGAGGGATTCAAACCCGTAAACATAGAGGCATACGACGGAACAACAGACCCTGGGGTCTGGATTGAGGACTATATCCTCCATATCCATATGGCTCGAGGAGATGATCTCCACGACATTAAGTATTTACCCCTCAAACTCAAAGGGCCAGCTCGGCACTGGATTAAAAGCCTCCCTAAAAGCTCCATTGGAAGCTGGGAAGAGCTCGAAGACGCTTTTCGGGCAAATTTTCAAGGGACTTATGTCCGACCTCCGGACGCGGACGATTTGAGTCATATAACTCAACAGCCCAGAGAGTCAGCCCAAAAGCTTCGGAACAAGTTTCTTACTAAAAAGAACTAAATAGTCGACTGTCCGGACGCCGAAGCCTTGGCAGCTTTTAAACACAGCGTCCGAGACGAATGGCTTGCCAGATACCTCGGCCAAGAAAAGCCGAGAACAATGGCAGCATTAACAAGCCTCATGACCCGCTTTTGCGTGGGCGAGGACAGCTGGCTAGCCCGATGCAGCACCAGCGACCCAAGTACATCCGAAGTTAGAGATGGAAACGGGAAATCACGACGCAGCAAAAATAACAAGCACCAGAATAAAGAAGACAACCTGAAGAGCACGGTGGTAAACGCCGGATTCAGAAGCTCTCGGCCAGGTCAGCAAAAGCCGCCCTCTAAAGGCAGCAGAGATGAACTGTCCAGCCTAAACAAAATTCTGGACCAAATATGTCAGATCCATAACACCCCTGGTAAACCTGCTAATCATACCCACAGAGAATGTTGGGTCTTCAAGCAGTCCGGCAAGCTCAACGCCGTACACAAGGGGGAGGATACACCAAGCGAAGAAGAGGATGAGCCTCTCAAGCAAGACACTGGGGAACAAAAGAAATTTCCACCGAAAGTCAAAACAGTAAACATGTTACACGTGATCAAGGGGAGAAACAAAGCGGCACTCCCAGAGAAATATGCCAAAGGGCCTATCACCGCGGAGTCCTGTCACTGGTCATCTCAACCGATCACTTTCGACCATCGGGATTAGTCAGCAAGTATCCAGCGTGCAGGATGGGCTGCTTTGGTATTAGACCCAATAATTAACGGATACCTCTTCACACGAGTCCTGATGGACGGTGGCAGCAGCCTAAACCTGATATATCAGGACACAGTCCGCAAAATGGGGATAGAACCAACAAAAATTCGCCACAGCAATACTACCTTTAGAGGAGTAATGCCAGGCTCAGGGGCTCATTGCACGAGCTCCCTGCTACTAGAGGTTATATTCGGCTTCCCCGATAACTTCCGTAGTGAAAATTTAACTTTCCACATTGCTCCGTTCCAAAGTGGCTATCAAGCACTACTCGGACGCGAAGCTTTCGCTCGCTTCAACGCAATACCACATTACGCTTCCCTCACGCTTAAGATGCCTGTTCCACGTGGCATCATTACAGTAAGTGGAAATATTGAGCGATCCTTGTGCGCCGAAGAGAGTGCGACTGCCTTGGCAGCCGCACACTAAAACGGCCTCACCAACTAAAGCAATTGATAGGTCGTCAAGACCACGGACACGATCAGACGAGTCCGGCGCAGCTATATGTAATCCATACAGGTTTGACGGCCACACCCCTGTCATAAAAACAAGGGGCTCCACGCGCGCAAACAAGTGGCAATTTTCGCTCATCTTGAATTGTACATGGTTTCTTTAATATAACCTACCTTTTTGCACGACAACTTTTCACCTAAGTTCCTCTCTTTTACAGATGACCATCGTGCTACACCCGTCCAGGATACGACACAACGGAGATACAGGCACAGACGTGCAGCAGGGACCTGTTCCAAGGATTCTTTTTAGATTAAGACCCTGCGTAAACCTTTCTTACTGTCTCTTGTTGATACACATCCCTCAGATTCTCAGTACTATTGAGAAGGATGCTGACGTCTTGGCATGTGGCCACGTCAGAATAATGCATGTACCTGGACACCAGGGGCTTCTTACAAAGGGCACTGTTTCGGCCCGGTTTATACCATAAAGACCGAATACCTTAGGGAGTGTTCGGCGTCGCGAGTTTGGCCTTATATTCATCAGCTCCGAATCATGTCTTTGATCAAATGTTGGGTTTTCCCGGCTCCTGTATTTTGCTGCCTTATGTTCTGCTCTATCGGCTAAGGAGGCACCAGGAGAACTACTACGATTGTGCCCCGGTTCATCCGGACGAGTATCTCAGTAGAGAAAGCCGAAAACTGACTGTCATGATATAGCGTGAGACTGGTCAACCACTCGATGACCTATCGGAATGATAGAATTCCTCCGCCTTAACGAAGGGCGTTTCCTGGCCAGGCATGTACGCACCCCGAATTCGGATGAGTGTGGAGCCACCAGAGGCTATATAGTAGCCCCACTGTCAAACTCCTATGGCTAAGTGAAAGTGTTAAAGCATTGTAGTCCGGATGCCTAGTTTGCTGCGCCATCACCTTCTTATTAGGACCAAGATGTTGGATTAAGTGTGAACACACGTCTTCTGCGAACACCCCCGGATTGTATGCGTGGGGGCTGAAGCCGACGACTGCAATCTTTCAGGTTATACACATGTATACATAAACGGCCGCACATGAGGCATCATATTACTTTTAGGCAAAAGTATAAATACAGCCTTAATAAATTTCATAAACATTGTTTTTACAATGGGAATACATGTCACTCAAACATAATATTCTTCGAGCACTGGGCCTCTATCAAACGAGCACCCTCAAGAACTTCTTCAAAATAGTGCTTGGCAGCCACTCGGCCTATGGCCGAGCCCTGCACCGCAACAGTGGCAGCATCCATCTCCTCCCAGTATGCTTTGACACGGGCAAAGGCCATCCGCGAGCCTTCTATACACGCCGACCTTTTCATCGCATTGATGCGCGGCACCGCGCCAAGGAACTGCTGCACTAAGCTGAAATAGCTGTTCGGCTTCGGCTTTTCTGGCCACAAATGATCTATGACGGACCTCATGGCAAGTCCGGACAATCTATTGAGTTCGGCCCATTCGACTAGCTGATCAGTCAATGGGACACTCTAGAACGTTAAATTGTGACCAGAATAGCTTGTCCACTTCATGATCTGTTTGATCTCAGAAGTATTCGGCCGCATCGACAGTGCTCGCCGCCAAGTCCATATATGCGTCTGCCGAACTCCATAGCCGATCCAGAGGGGCATACCGCGGATCTCCGAACTTCCTCTGCAGCATAAAGGGCTTCCCAGCCGCAATATCCTCGACTTCACGCAGTTCCTCCTTCTTCGCTCTCATGGCAGAGCGGGTGTCCTTGGTCGCCATTGTGGCCCTCTAGAGGTCCGTCACCCTCGCCCAGTTTTCTTCTTCAAGGAACTGGCAATGGTCGGTAGTGTCTTTTAACTTTACAGCCATCTTGGCCACTTTATCTTTGTTCTCGCAATGCGCGGCCTTTTTGGCTCTTAACTCTTCGGCCGCCTATAAAGCGGCCGCATTACTAATTCTTGCTTATTCCTTGGCTCGGGCAAGTTCCGCCCGAAGGGTCTCCACGGTGGCGGCTCCATCTGTAGTCATAACATATTAAAGATACTGGCGTTACACTGCTCTTACTATGTGACATTCACCAGAAAATATCACTTACCCTGTGCCTGGTCAAGCCGCTTATTAACAAGCTCGATGTCGGCATCCGCCGCATCCAGTTGTCGCTTTAGTTTGGCAATCTCATGAGTCCGGCCAGCCACCGGAGCTCCAGCCACTTGCAAATAAAGGCGGTTTGGTTATTACCTGGGACTACGATCCTCTGTTCATCGTCGTTCTCGACGACAACCAGAGTCTCAGGGGCTACTATCTACACATGGCACACCTAAAAATGTGCGATACTATCAAAAAGTATATCATTTCACGTACCTCAAAGCCCTTCAGTAGACTCGTAAAGGCCTCATGCAATCCGCTTTCGACGGATGAAATTCTTTCCATCACCGTACCCATCAACATACGGTGTTCTTCTGAGATGGCCGCTCGCTCCAATAGCTCCCTCAGTACGTCCGACCGCATACCAGACGGTGTCGGACTCTTCTGTTTGCTCTCTTCAAGAGTCGGATACTAGGGACTTCGGGTGACCATAGGATTATCTTCTGGCCTCACCGGATCCGAGGCCCTCCGAGACGACACTTCAAGGTCACCCGCTTCTTGAGCGGAGGAGTCCGGGGGAGGCGTTTCGCTCTCCATCATCTCTGGAAGAAGATCCCCCGAAGAGGAGCTTTGCTGAGAAGGGTTGAGATCCGAACTGCCAGATAAATGCTTCGGTTATTTTCCTCAAAGGTAAGGTAGTATATCTTCACTATTAAAGTACTTTTTGACTACTTACAACTCATTAGAGGGCTGATCCCCGCGCGGACTTTGTGCGGCAAGAGCACCCTCCAAGGCAGGACCCTCTGGTGGAGATTTCTTCTCCCGTTTGGAAACCTTGGTTTCCGGATCTTCGGAGGTAGTCCTCTTCCTTCCCCGAAGCGAGAGAAGGTCAGATTCTTTCCCTTGGTTATCCTCCTTCACGGAGGCGCTCATTCCCTCGGTTGGAATTGGTAGCGATGGGGGCCCACTTTCGCTCTCATTATTCCCCCTTTATCTTCCTTTGAGGGCTCCGGGCAAGGTGCTAGCTCGAGCATCTTTTCCAGTACCGGATTGTCCAAATCCTCAGGAAGGGGGGCCGAACACCGAATCATCTTCGCCTTTGTTAGCCAGTCCTGGTAAAAGAGCGATTTCTTAGAATGACGTCATGATAAATGAAAGACGGAGTGTTCGGCTAGAGGATTACTTACTTGGTCGGCGGTGCGGTTGCTGCTCAGGCCCACATCCTCAGTAGTATCCGGACACTCTACTTGGGGTCCGAAGAATGATTTATACATCTCCTCGTGCGTCAGGCCGAGGAAATTCTAAATAGTGCGCAGTCCTTCTGGGTTGAACTCCCACATGCGGAGGGGCCGACGTTTGCAAGGCTGGACTCGATGAACCAGCATAACTTGCATCACCATAACCAGACTGAAATCTCCTTCGAAGAGATCTTGAATGCGGCTCTGCAGTATAGGCACGTCCTTGGCTGGACCCCAGCTCAGCCCTCTGCTAATCCATGACATCAGTTGTGGTGGAGGGCCCGAGCGAAAAGCAGGGGCAGCCACCCACTTGGCACTTCTGGGAGCTGTGATGTAAAACCACTCCCGTTGCCATAATCCGGACACCTCTGGAAAGGAACCCTTTGGCCATGGAGCTCCAGTGATCTTGCTTGTTAATGCGCCTCCGCACGCTACATGCTGCCCCTCGACCAGAGGGTTTTAGTCCGTAGGACAACAGACAATCATACCATAGGCTAGCTTCTAGGGTTTAGCCTCTCCGATCTCGTGGTAGATCAACTCTTGTAGTACCCATATCATCAAGAATAAATCAAGCAGGACGTAGGGTTTTACCTCCATCAAGAGAGCCCGAACCTGGGTAAAACTTCATGTCCCCGGCCTCCTGTTACCATCCGCCTAGACGCATAGTTCGGGACCCCCTACCCGAGATCCGCCGGTTTTGACACTGACAATTGGCATAGAACAATCAAAAATTATAGATACGACAGAGACGTATCAGCATCCCCAAGATTAATTCCTGCTCGTCCTCGAGTAGGTAAATGATAAAAAAGATAAGTTTTGATGTGGAATGCTACCTAGCATAATCTTGATCACATATCTAATCATGGCATGAATATTAAGATACGAGTGATTCAAAGAAATAGTCTATCATTTGACATAAAAACAATAATACTTCAAGCCTACTAATAAAGCAATCATGTCTTTTCAAAATAACATGGCCAAAGAAAGTTATCCCTACAAAATCATATAGTTTGGCTATGCTCCATCTTCACCACACAAAATATTCACATCATGCACAACCCCGATGACAAGCCAAGCAATTGTTTCATACTTTTGACCTTCTCAAACCTTTTCAGCTTTCATGCAATACATGAGCGCGAGCCATGTACATAACACTATAGGTGGAATAGAATGGTGGTTGTGGAGAAGACAAAAAGGAGAAGATAGTCTCACATCAACTAGGCGTATCAAACGGGCTATGGAGATGCCCATCAATAGATATCAATGTGAGTGAGTAGGGATTGCCATGCAACGGATGCACTAAGAGCTATAAGTGTATGAAAGCTCAGACTAAAAACTAAGTGGGTGTGCATCCAACTTGCTTGCTCGTGAAGACCTCGGGCGTTTGAGGAAGCCCATCATCGAAATATACAAGCCAAGTTCTATAATGAAAATTCCCGCTAGTATATGAAAGTGATAACTCAAGAGACTCTCTATATGAAGAGCATGGTGCTACTCTGAAGCACAAGTGTGGTAAAAGGATAGTAACATTGCCCCTTCTCTCTTTTTCTCTCATTTTTTTTATTTTTTTGGGCCTTCTCTTTTTGGCCTTTCTTTTATTTATTTTTATTTATTTTTTCGTCAGGAGTCTCATCCCGACTTGTGGGGGAATCATAGTCTCCATCATCCTTTCCTTACTGGGGCAATGCTCTAATAATGATGATCATCACACTTTTATTTACTTACAACTCGATTCTAGAACAAAGATATGACTCTATATGAATGCCTCCGGCGGTGTACCGGGATGTGCAATGATCTAGCGTAGCAATGACATCAAAAAACGGACAAGCCATGAAAACATCATGCTAGCTATCTTACGATCATGCAAAGCAATATGACAATGAATGCTCAAGTCATGTATATGATGATGATGGAAGTTGCATGGCAATATATCTTCGAATGGCTATGGGAATGCCATGATAGGTAGGTATGGTGGCTGTGTTGAGGAAGGTATATGGTGGGTTTAAGGTACCAGCGAAAGTTGCGCGGTACTAGAGAGGCTAGCAATGATGGAAGGGTGAGAGTGCGTATAATCCATGGACTCAACATTAGTCATAAAGAACTCACATACTTATTGCAAAAGTCTATTAGCTGTCGAAACAAAGTACTACGCGCATGCTCCTAGGGGGATATATTGGTAGGAAAAGACCATTGCTCGTCCCAGACCGTCACTCATAAGGAAGACAATCAATAAATAAATCATGCTCCGACTTCATTACATAACGGTTCACCATATGTGCATGCTACGGGAATCACAAACCTCAACACAAGTATTTCTACTAATCCACAACTACCCACTAGCATGACTCTAATATCACCATCTTTATATCGCAAAACTATTGCAAGGAATCAAACATATCATATTCAGTGATCTACAAGTTTTATGTAGGATTTTATGACTAACCATGTGAATGACCAATTCCTGTCATCTCTCTAAATAGATATAAGTGAAGCAAGAGAGTTTAATTCTTTCTACAAAAGATATGCCCATGCTCTAACAAATATAAGTGAAGCAAAAGAGCATTCTACAAATGGCGGTTTTCTAAGTGAAGAGAAACAGACAATCAAAACTTCAAATGATATAAGTGAAGCACATGAAGCATTCTATAAAGCCATACTCAAAAGATATAAGTGAAGGGCAATGAGAATTCTATAAATAAACCAAGGACTATCTCATACCATCATGGTGCATAAAATAAAAATGAAAACTAAATGCAAAAGACGCTCCAAGATTGCACATATCGCATGAACGAAACGAATCCGAAAACATATCGATACTTGTTGAAGAAAGAGGGGATGCCTTACGGGGCATCCCCAAGCTTAGACGCTTGAGTCTCCTTGAATATTTACTTGGGGTGCCTCAGGCATCCCCAAGCTTGAGCTCTTGCCTCTCTTCCTTCTCCTCACATCGAGACCTTCTCGATCATCGAACACTTCATCCACACAAAACTTCAACAGAAAACTCGGTAAGATCCGTTAGTATAATAAAGCAAATCAATACTCTAAGTACTGTTGCAAACCAGTTTTTGTTTTTGAATTGTAGATGTTGTAATATAACTTTTCCATGGCTTAATCCATTGATATAAATTGATAGTTTCATCAAAACAAGCAAACTATGCATCAAAAATAGAATCTGTCTAAAACAGAATAGTCTGTAATAATCTGAACATTCACCATACCTTTGGTACTCCAAAAATTCTACCAAAATTAGGAAAAATAAAAATTTGTATAGAAAGACAGTGAAAAAAGAATCAGAACCATTTGACGTTCCAGTAAAAAATGTAAAATTGCGCACTACAGCCAAAGTTTCTGTCCTGCATCGTACGAACCAACAAGCAAAGTAAACATCCTAAAGGAAAACCTTGGCACGTTATTTTTATAATACAATGGAATTGTACAAGGGTATAATTATTTTTGTTGAAAAGTTTCTGTAATTAAGATTCACAAAGTTTCCATGGGCATGAGCAAAGTTCAAGGACGTCCCCCACTTTCACAATGCTCGTCTATCTCACTTTCACTTTTCTTTTTGAAAAGTTTTGGGTTCCCCTCTTTATTTTTTTGTTTTTAAACTATATAAAAGCACACAACAGAAATAAATGACTCTCTAAAACTTCCAGGTTGTCTCCCTGGCAGCGCTTTCTTTAAAGCCATTAAGCTAGGCATATAGTGCGCAAGTAATGAATCCACCCGGATCCCAAGGTATATCAAAGCCAATTTGAATTAGCAATGATTTGGCATTTAGTAGTGAGCACAAAGCAACATATATCATGTAATGACGAAGTCTAACTCTCTTCCTATGCATCGGCATGTCATAAAAGAACAATTCATGCACACAAAGTAAAGGCCAATGCATAGCATAAGAAGTTTCTTGCAATTTTATCATATTGGAAACATAGAGAGGCGGAGATGTAGTTCCTATCTCATAATAATTGCAAGTAGGAGCAGAAAGCACATGCATATTATATCTATCAAAATCATCATGTGCAACGGTAAAAGGCAACCCATCAATATAATCCTTAATAAGTGCAAACTTCTCCAATATAGTGTAGTCGGGAGAATTCAAAAAGATAATAGGACTATCATGCGTGGGTGCAATAGCAACAATTTCATATTTAACATAAGGAACTATAGCAAGTTCATCTCCATAAGCATAATTCATATTGGCATCTAGGCCACAAGCATAGCAAGCATCATCAAAAAGGGATATTTCAAAAGAATCAACGGGATCATAACTATCATCCTTCGGTAAGCACGAAGGGAAATTAAACAATGTATGAGTTGAAGAGTTACTCTCATTAGAAGGTGGGTACGGGTAGCTAATCCACTCTTCCTCCTTTTGTTCTTCGCTCTCCTCGTCATCTTTTTCATCCAATGAGCCCACAATTTCATCAGTTTCTTCTTCCATAGACTCATGCAAAATATTAGTCTCTTCTTGGACAGTGGAGACTCTCTCAATAAAATCATGAATATCGGAATTGAATTCATAATTTTCATAGCAATATTTAAGTATAGCAAAATTTTCAGGTCTGTAAACAGCATCATCAAGATTTTCACACTCTTTAAACAAAGATTCAATTTCATAAGCACCCATAAAAGCAACGAATTCTTCTATTTGTTACACATCATAGTAATCATATATACCATTAGCATAAGAAGCCAAGGTTTTATCATCATTAAATTTGCATGAAAAGGGAAGCTGTGGAGCCTTCATCCTAGAGCAACAAGTATAATCATATCTCAAACATAGTTCCCGAGCATACCAATGCAACATATGAATTTGATCCCATAATAGTTTCCCTTTTTGAGTCAAGCGATAATCCCTAAAGTATTCACGTTGACCCAACGTGTCTCCCATTACATAATTGAATAGGGTTTTTTCAGGATTATCAAAATAGTACATAATATTTTCAACATAACCAGCATCGAGGGTTTTAGGAAGTTCCCCATCTCCATGAGTAGCAAGTACACCTATTTTTTTTGGTGTTTCGTGTTCCATATCCATAACTAAAGACAGAGAACAACTTAGAACAGCAAATAAAAATTACTTAGTGATAGAGCAAACAAGCACACACGAGAATATTCAGCCCACGCTATAACTCCCCGGCAACGACGCCAGAAAAAGGTCTTGATAACCCACAAGTATAGGGGATCGCAATAGTTTTTGATAAGTAAGAGTGTCGAACCCAACAAGGAGCTAAAGGCAGAACAAATATTCCCTCAAGTTCTATCGACCACCGATACAACTCTACGCACGCTTGACATTCGCTTTACCTAGAACAAGTATGAAACTAGAAGTACTTTGTAGGTGTTATTGGATAGGTTTGCAAGATAATAAAGAGCACGTAAATAAAAAGTAGGGGCTGTTTAGATAAAGACACAACTAAGTTATGTTTAGTAAAGAGCTTGTTGTTACGAGAAAGTTATTTGTCCCTAGGCAATCGATAACTAGACCGGTAATCATTATTGCAATTTTATTTGAGGGAGAGGCATAAGCTAACATACTTTCTCTACTTGGATCATATGCACTTATGATTGGAACTCTAGCAAGCATCCACAACTACTAAATATCATTAAGGTAAAACCCAACCATAGCATTAAAGTATCAAGTCCTCTTTATCACATACGCAAACAACCTACTTACTCGGGTCTGTGCTTCTGTCACTCACGCCACCCACCATAAGCAAATCATGAACATATTGCAAACCCTACAACAGGAATCCCTCATGCTTGCGCGACATGGAGAGCATCATAGGATAGCAGCAATAATAAAACATGCAACTCAAACCAATCTTGATCATCAAATAGCCCATAGGACAAAACGGATCTACTCAAACATCACAGGATAGCCATACATCATTGGAAAATAATATATAGCATTGAGCACCATGTTTAAGTAGAGATTACAACGGGTAAGAGAGAGGTTACACCGCTGCATAGAGGGGGAAGAGTTGGTGATGATGGCGGTGAAGTTGTTGGTGAAGATTGCGGTGATGATGATGGCCGCGGCAGCGATCCGGCGCCACTGGAAGAAAAGGGGAGAGGGGGCCCCTTCGTCTTCTTCTTCCTTGACCTCCTCCCTAGATGGGAGAAGGTTTTCCCCTCTGGTCCTTGGCCTCCATGGCATGGGAGGGGCGAGAGCCCCTCCGAGATTGGATCCGTCTCTCTGTCTCTCTCTGTTTCTGCCTCTCAGATTCTACCCTTTCACCGTTTCTTATATTCCCAGAGATCCGTAACTCCGATTGGGCTGAAATTTTAACACGGTCTCTATCCGGATATTAGCTTTCTTGCAGCGAAAGAAGGGCATCAACCGCCTTACGGGGTGCCCACGAGGGTCGGGGCACACCCAGGGGGGTGGGGCACGCCCCCCTGTCTTGTGCCTCCCTCGGGCACCATCTCGTGTGGATTTTTCTTCCCAAAAATCATATATATTCCAAAAAAATCTCCGCTAGTTTTTATCCCGTTTGGACTTCGCTTGATATGGATATTCTGCAAAACAAAAAACATGCAACAAACAGGAACTGGCACTGGGCACTGGATCAATATGTTAGTCCCAAAAATAGTATAAAAAGTTGCCAAAAGTATATGAAAGTTGTAGAATATTGGCATGGAACAATAAAAAATTATAGATACGACGGAGACATATCAGTGCCGTGACGGCCTTGAGCCGTGCTAAGGCATGGGTACCAGAGCTTGACCCGGATGAGGTAGCTACTGGGTATCCAAGTTTGAAGGAAGATGGTACTGCCTTTGATCAGAAGGACTTCGTCGCCTACGTGAAAGAAATTCGTCATATGGCAACTCTGATTGCTGATGAGACCAATCTATCCAAGTATCAACCGGGTTATGATGCAGAGAATCAAAAGAAATCCACGCCGGCTTATAAAGTGATGGATATGTTTCCTCCAATTCGTAAGCATACTTTCGCCCCTGAAGTTGACCTGTCGAATCATATTGATGATGAAGCTGAATTCCATGCCTTACGTGGCATTGATTGGTCATCATCAAACTTCCAGACGACGGAGGAGGACGAAGAACCAGAAAGGGATGATCCAGAAGCTTCAAGTCGCCAAGACCAAGAAGAGTGATCCTCTAGGCGGTTTAAAATATTTGAACTTTGGGAAACACTTGATCTTTTTGGCTCACTGAGTCATGTAATAGGCTAGTAAACTTTGATCTGTCGTGCCATCGTGCACGTTTTTGCTTTGTGCCACATCGTTTGATCCGCCATTTGAAGAGTGTATCACTTTATGCTTATGATAACATCAATTTGTGCAGATGGGATTTTATCATGACCCTGAACACAAGTAAATCAAAATTGCTCTGGCGGTTTACTGCGGGCGGGTCACAATACCCAAATTAAACCGCTGGGGACAAATAGTCCATAACCAGGGTCAGGATGATCACAACTTTTATATAATAATATCATAGATGTGGTATTTACGTAAGCTGCTAGCTTAACAGCTCCATGCAATTAGAGCTTTGAGAACCATAACTCAGCATAAGACTATTATTCTCTGGCGACTTAAAGTCTGCCATCCTAGCGGGTTGCAAAGACCTGAAGATGCTTCAAATATGAGCCATAAATAGGGCAGCTTGGCCCGATTTTTAAAAACCATATAGCAAGAGAAAAGAGATTATAAAAAGCCAAAAAACAAGAAAATCAAAAAAATCCGATGCTTTTGCAGGCCGCCAAGCCAAAGGTTCTTCTTCAATGAAAATAAAAAAAATCCGATGCTTTTTGAACAGGAAGCCCCCAAGTGACATATTTATGAGTTGTGCTCGTCGGGACTTATGTTTGAGCTGTGCTGTGCATCCAACTCTCTTTGGTCCTTGTAATTTGGGCGTCAAGCCTCTTAAGTGAACATGTAAGACAATGATAAAGACTCAGCTTCGAAGAACTGAAACGACAGAGGCCCTGAATTATCAGGGATGCCGGCTTTATTATACTATTTATAATATATACATCATGAGAGCCGATGGCTCAAGTATAATAGGGCCGAAGATGAGCAATATTCCACGGCCGACGGGTCTCCTCCTCCGATGTGCGTGAGTCCTTGTGGTCTCGAACGTTGATAAAATAGTATGACCCATTATGCATATTCTTGCTGACCACAAAAGGTCCTTCCCAAGGCGGTGATAGTTTATCCATATCAGTTTGATCCTGGATAAGCCGGAGCACCAAGTCGCCTTCTTGAAAGGTTCTGGTTTTGACCCGACGGCTGTGATAACGACGTAGATCTTGTTGATAAATCGTTGAACGAGCCGCCGCAAGATCGCGCTCCTCATCCAACAGGTCAAGTGCATCCTGACGTGCCCTTTCATTATCAGCCTCAACATAAGCCGCCACACGGGGTGAATCATGATGGATGCCGCTAGGGAGAACCACCTCTGCTCCATAAACCATGAAGAAAGGTGTGTAACCCATAGATCTGTTGGGGGTTGTATTAATACTCCATAACACTGAAGGTAACTCCTCCACCCAACAACCCATCATTCTTTGCAAAGGAACCATAAGACGGGGCTTGGTGCCTCGCAGAATCTCTTGATTAGCTCATTCCGCTTGACCATTGGACTGCGGGTGAGCCACGGAGGAAACATCAAGTCGAATATGCTCTCATTGACAAAATTCTTTCATAGCACCCTTAGATAGATTAGTGCCATTATCCGTTATAATGCTGCGAGGAAAGCCAAAACGGAAGACACCTTCTTAATGAATTGAATCATCGTTGCCGCGTCACACTTACTAACCGGCTCTGCTTCAACCCACTTAGTAAACTTGTCAACTGCCACCAAAAGGTGGGTCTTCTTATCTTTGGACCTCTTGAAAGGCCCAACCATATCAAGCCCCCAGGTCGCAAACGGCCAAGTAATTGGAATCATCCTCAACTCTTGAGCCAGAACATGAGCTCGTCGTGAAAACTTGTGACAACCGTCACATTTGCTGACCAAATCCTCAGCATCAGCATGAGCCATCAACCAATAAAACCCATGACGAAAAGCCTTCACTATGAGACATTTAGAGCCGACATGATGACCACAATCTCCTTCGCGAACCTCTCGCAAAATCTCACAGCCTTCTTCAGGAGAGATGCAACGTTGAAACGCCCCTGTGATACTGCAATGGTGTAACTCCCCATTGACAATAATCATTGACTTAGACCGTCGGGTTATCTACCTGGCCAAAATTTCATCCTCAGGCAACTCGCCCTAGGTCATGTAAGCCAAATACGGAACTGTCCAATCAGGAATGGCATGAAGAGCCACCACCAATTGTATTTCCGGGTCAGGAACAGCAAGATCCTCCTCTGTAGGTAATTTGACCGAAGGCTTAAGCAGAATATCCAGGAACGTGTTAGGTGGCAGCGGCTTACGTTGAGACCCTAACCGGCTTAAAGTGTTAGCTGCCTCATTCTTCCCGCGATCAATATGCCCAACTTGGTAACCCTTGAAGTGACCCGCAATGGCATCAACCTCTCAACGATAAGCCACCATCAGTGGATCCTTAGAATCCCAAGTGCCAGAAACCTGCTAAGCTACCAGATCTGAGTCGCCGAAGCACCTCACCCGGCTTAAGTTCATCTCCTTAGCCATCCGAAGACCGTGGAGCAAGGCCTCATACTCAGCTGCATTGTTAGTACAAGGGAACATTAACCGGAGAACATAAGAAAATTTATCACCTCATGGGGAAGTCAAGACAACTCCAGCCCCCGAGCCTTCCAACTGCCTGGATCCATCAAAGTGAATAGTCCAATATGTGTTATTCGACTTTTGCTCAGGCGTCTGCAACTCTGTCCAATCATTGATAAAATCCACGAGTGTTTGTGACTTGATGGCCGTACGAGGCATATACTTTTAAACCATGAGGTCCAAGCTCAATGGCCCACTTGGCTACCCGACCTGTGGCTTCTCTATTTTGGATGATATCCCCCAAAGGAGCAGAGCTAACCACAGTAATGGGATGACCGAGAAAATATTGCTTGAGATTTCGACTGGCCATGAAAACCCCATACACAAGCTTCTGCCAATGCGTATACCTCTGCTTGGACTCAATAAGTACCTCACTGATGTAGTAAACCGACTGTTGAACCATATACTCCTTGCCCGCCTCTTTCCTTTCCACCACAATGGCCACACTAACAGCCCGACCATTGGCAGCCACATATAACAGCAAAGGCTCCTTATCAACAGGGGTAGCAAGAATCGGTGGCTCAGCCAGTTGCTTCTTAAGCGCCTCAAATGCCTCATCATCAGCATCACTCCATACGAAATTATCTGTCTTCTTCATCATCTGGTACAGAGGGATAGCCTTTTCCCCTAGGCGGCTTATGAACCGGCTCAAGGCCGCTATCCGACCCGCCAAGCGTTGGACGTCATTAACACACTTTGGCTTAGCCAAGGAAGTAATGGCCTGGATTTTCTCCGGGTTAGCTTCGATACCTCGGTCTGAAACCAAAAAACCCAAAAGCTTACCCGCTGGTACACCAAAAACACACTTGGCCGGGTTAAGCATCATTCTATAGACCCAGAGATTGTCTAACGTCTCCTTCAAATCATCAATCACGATCTCCTTCTTCCTGGATTTCACCACAATGTCATCTACATAAGCATGAACATTACACCCGATCTGATTGTGAAGGCAATTTTGCACACACCGCTGGTAAGTCGCCTAGGCACTCTTGAGCTCAAAAGGCATAGACACATAGCAGAAGGCTCCAAATGGAGTAATGAAAGTTGTCTTCTCCTGGTCCTTAACCACCATATTGATCTATTGATAACCAGAATAAGCATCCAAAAAACTCAAACGCTCACAACCCGCCGTAGCATCAATGATTTGATCAATACAAGGGAGAGCAAATGGATCAGCCGGACAAGCCTTGTTTAAGTCCGTGTAATCCACACACATTCGCCAAGTGACGTTCTTCTTAAGCACAAACACTGGGTTAGCTAACCACTCAGGATGAAAAACTTCAATGATAAACCCGGCCGCCAAGAGCCGGGCCACTTCTTCACCAATGGCCTTCCGCCTCTCCTCGTTAAAACGATGAAGAAATTGCTTGACCAGCTTAAACGTCAGATCAATATTAAGAGTGTGCTCAGCGAGTTCCCTTGGTACACCTGGCATGTCTGAAGGCTTCCATGCAAAGATGTCCCGGTTCTCACGGATGAATTCGATGAGCGCGCTTTCCTATTTCAGATCCAGATTAGCACTAATGCTAAACTGCTTAGATGAATCGCCAGGAACAAAATCAACCATTTTAGTGTCATCTAATGACTTAAACTTTAGCAAAGGATCATACTTCATGGTTCGATTTTCAAAGACGTCATGTCTGCCGGGTCAACATTATCCTTGTAAAATTTCAGATCCTCCGTTGCACAAACAGACTCAGCGTAAGCAGCATTGCCCTCTTCACACTCCAAGGCCACCTTGTGACTCCCATGCACTATGATGGTACCCTTGTAACCTGGCATCTTAAGCTGCAAGTAAACATAACAATGCCTCGCCATGAACTTAGCATAAGGCGGCCGCCCAAACAGAGCATGATAAGGGCTCTTGATTTTAACCACCTCGAAAGTCAGTGTCTCAGATCTAGAATCATGCTCATCTCCAAAAGCAACCTCCAAAGATATCTTACCCACTGGATATGCCGACTTGCTCGTCACCACACCATGAAAAACGGTGTTTGGCGGCTTAAGATTTTTGTCGGTCAATCCCATGCGACGAAATGTTTCATAGTAAAGTATATTAATGCTGCTGCCTCCATCCATGAGCACCTTAGTAAATTTATAGCCCCCAACCTGAGGCGCCACCACTAGAGCCAGGTGACCTGGATTGTCAACCCGGGGCAGGTGATCCTCACGACTCCACACAATAGGCTGCTCCGACCACCGCAAGTAACGCGGCACCACTGGCTCGATAGCATTTACTGTCCTCTTATGAAGGTTCTGATCCCGCTCACACAAGCTAGTGGTGAAGACGTGGTACTGTCCACTATTCAACTGCTTCGGGTTGCTTTGATAACCAGACTGTTGTTGCTGCTGATTGATGTCTACTACACAACCTTCCTCTTGTAAACGTTGTTGGGCCTCCAAGTGTAGAGGTTTGTAGGACAGTAGCAAATTTCCCTCAAGTGGATGACCTAAGGTTTATCAATCCGTAGGAGGCGTATGATGAAGATGGTCTCTCTCAAACAACCCTGCAACCAAATAACAAAGAGTCTCTTGTGTCTCCAACACACCCAATACAATGGTAAATTGTATAGGTGCACTAGTTCGGCGAAGAGATGGTGATACAAGTGGTATATGGATAGTAGATAATGGTTTTTGTAATCTGAAAATATAAAAACAGCAAGGTAACTAATGATAAAAGTGAGCACAAACGGTATTGCAATGCGTTGAAACAAGGCCTAGGGTTCATACTTTCACTAGTGCAAGTTCTCTCAACAATAATAACATAATTGGATCACATAACTATCCCTCAACATGCAACAAAGAGTCACTCCAAAGTCACTAATAGTGGAGAACAAACGAAGAGATTATGGTAGGGTACGAAACCACCTCAAAGTTATTCTTTCCAATCAATCCGTTGGGCTATTCCTATAAGTGTCACAAACAGACCTAGAGTTCGTACTAGAATAACACCTTAAGACACAAATCAACCAAAACCCTAATGTCACCTAGATACTCCAATTTCACCTCAAGTATCCATGGGTATGATTATATGATATGCATCACACGATCTCAGATTCATCTATTCAACCAACACATAGGACCTCAAAGAGTGCCCCAAAGTTTCTACCGGAGAGTTAAGACGAAAACGTGTGCCAACCCCTATGCATAGGTTCATGGGCGGAACCTGCAAGTTGATCACCAAAACATACATCAAGTGCATCAATAGAATACCCCATTGTCACCATGGATATCACACGCAAGACATACATTAAGTGTTCTCAAATCCTTAAAGACTCAATCCGATAAGATAACTTCAAAGGGAAAACTCAATCCGTTGATGATAGCCATGGACTTGGATCGCCGGATTATCTGCCGGGCCAGAATCTCATCCTCTGGCAACTCACCCCGGTTCTTGTACGCCAGGTAAGGAAGCGTCCAATCCGGAATAACATGAAGAGCTGCCACCAATTGAGCCTCCGGATCAGGAATAGCCAAATCCTCTTCACCAGGGATCTTCACCGACGGGTTGTGCAGCACATCCAGAAAAACATTGGGCGGGACCAGTTTGCACTAAGAGCCCAGCTGGCTTAAAGCGTCCGCTGCTTCATTTTTCTGTCGGTCCACGTGGTCCACCTGATAGCCTCTGAAATAACCTGCAACAATATCCACCTCACGACGATATGCTGCCATGAGTGGGTCCTTGGAGTCCCGAGTGCCAGACACCTGCTGAGCCACAAGGTCCGAGTCACCGAAGCACTTAACTCAACTTAGATTCATCTCCTTAGCAATCCGGAGACCATGGAGCAAGGCTTCATACTCAGCTGCATTGTTAGTACAAGGGAACATTAAGCGGAGAACATAACAAAACTTATCACCTCGTGGGGAGGTTAATACGACTCTAGCCCCCGAGCCTTCCAATTGCCTGGATCTGTCAAAATGGATGGTCCAATAGTATGATCCGGCTTTTCTTCAACTGCTTGCATTTCCGTCCAATCATTGATGAAATCAACAAGTGCTTGAGACTTAACCGCTGTCTGAGGCACATACTTCAAACCGTACGGCCCCAGCTCTATAGCCCACTTTGCAATCCGGCCAGTTGCTTCCCGGTTCTGGATGATATCTCCCAAAGGAGCAGAACTGACCACTGTAATTGGATGCCCTTGGAAGTATTGTTTAAGCTTCCGGCTTGCCATAAAAACTCCATACACCAACTTCTGCCAATGCGGATACCTTTGCTTGGACTCAATGAGCACCTCGCTGATATAATAGACCGGACGTTGAACCGGATGCTCCTTACCTGCCCCCTTTCGCTCTACCACAATAGCCATGCTGACCGCCCGAGCATTAGCAGCAACATATAGCAGCAATGGCTCCTCGTCAATGGGAGTGGCGAGCACAGGCGGATTGGCCAATTGCCGTTTTAAGTCCTCAAATGCTTCATCAGCAGCAGAACTCCAGACAAACTGATCCATCTTTTTCAACATCTGATACAAAGGGATTGCCTTCTCACCGAGGCGACTGATAAACCGGCTTAACGCAGCAATCCGGCCTGCCAGGCGCTGAACATCATTGATACACTTCGGTTTAGCGAGGGAGGTGATGGCTGTGATCTTCTCCGGATTAGCCTCAATTCCCCTATTGGACACCAAGAAGCCTAATAACTTGCCCGCCGGTACACCAAAGACACACTTGTCCGAATTAAGCATCATCTTGTATGTCCTCAGGTTATCAAAGGTTTCCTTCAAATCATCAATCAGAGTCTCCTTCTCCCTGGACTTAACCACGATATCATCCATGTAAGCATGTACATTACGGCCAATCTGCTTGTGAAGGCAATTTTGTACACACCGTTGGTAAGTCGCTTGGGCACTCTTGAGCCCGAAGGGCATAGACACATAGCAGAAGGCTCCAAAGGGAGTTATAAATGTTGTCTTCTCCTGGTCCTTAACTGCCATTTTGATCTGATGATAGCCAGAATACGCATCCAAAAAACTTAAACGCTCATAGCCCGCCGTAGCATCAATAATTTGATCAATACGGGGGAGAGCAAAAGGATCTGCTGGACAAGCCTTATTAAGATCTGTGTAATCCACACACATGCTCCAGGTGCCGTTTTTCTTGAGGACCAGCACCGGATTGGCAAGCCACTCAGGGTGAAAAACTTCAACAATAAAGCCAGCTGCTAAGAGCCTGGCTACCTCTTCTCCAATTGCCTTGCGTCTTTCTTCGTTAAACCGGCGGAGGAACTGTTTCACCAGTTTATATTTAGGATCCACATTAAGTGTGTGCTCAGCGAGTTGCCTCGGTACACCTGGCATGTCAGAGGGCTTCCATGCAAAAATGTCCCGATTCTCACGGATGAACTCGATGAGCGCGCTTTCCTATTTCGGATCCAAGTCGGCACTGATGCTGAACTGCTTGGACGAATCACCAGGTACGAAGTCAATAAGCTTAGTTTCTGCTGCCGATTTGAACTTCAGGGCCGGATCATGCTCTGTAGTTGGCTTCTTCAACGGAGTCATGTCCGCCGGATCAACATTGTCTTTATAGTACTTCAACTCCTCAGTGGCACAAACCGACTCTGCATAAGCCGCATCTCCTTCCTCACATTCCAAAGCGATTTTGCGGCTTCCGTGAACCGTTATTGTCCCCTTGTGACCCGGCATCTTGAGCTGCAAATACACATAACAGGGCCAAGCCATAAACTTGGCGTAGGCCGGTCGCCCAAATAGGGCATGATATGGACTTTGGATTTTCACCACTTCAAACGTCAATATCTCCGACCTGGAATCATGATCATCCCCAAAGGCCACTTCCAGAGCTATCTTACCAACGGGATATGCTGATCCGCCAGGCACTACACCGTGGAATACTGTATTAGACGGTTTGAGATTCTTATCTGTTAGTCCCATACGACGGAAGGTCTCATAGTACAGGATGTTAATGCTACTCCCTCCATCCATGAGCTCCTTGGTGAACTTGTAACCTCCCACCTGAGGCGCCACCACCAAAGCCAACTGACCCGGATTATCGACCTGGGGAGGGTGATCTTCTCTGCTCCATATGATTGGTTGTTCAGACCAACATAGATAACGGGATATGGCCGGTTCAACAGAGTTGACCGCTCGCCTCTGAACTTTCCGGTCTCGCTTGTCCAAGCTAGCGGTGAAGACATGGTACTGCCCATTATTCAACTGCTTTGGGTTGCTCTGGTAACCTGACCGCCCGCCTCTGAACTTTCCGGTCTCGCTTGTCCAAGCTAGTGGTGAAGACATGGTACTTCCCATTACTCAACTGCTTTGGGTTGCTCTGGTAACCTGACTGTTGCTGCTGTTGGTTGTAACCACCCTGGTTGTTCTGACTATTTTGACCATTATGTCCGCCCGAATTACCATTGAATCCTGAACCGGAACTTCCTCCTTCGTAACCCGGCCCGAATCCCGAGCCTCCGCCAGATTCGTGATCATACTGAAAATTATTAGAATTCTTGAACTCCTGCATAATAAAGCAATCTTTCCAAAGGTGGTTTGTCGGTGCCTCCTTCGTCCCATGTCTTGGACAGGGCTGGCTTAGCAGATAGTTTAGGCGGTTTGGGTTAGGGTTGGGCGCTCCATTACGATTTTTCGGCCTACCCTTGCGTCGCTGGCCATTATCCTGTGCGTTGGTATTAGCCACAAAGTCCATGTTACCATCCGCTTTACGCTTGCCTCCTCCACCATTGCCTGCCCAGTGATGCTGCTGACCTTTGGAGCTGTTGTTCTTCTTCCCTTTCCCTGTCTTGTCATCATTAGATTCGGGATCCTTGGTGCTATCAGAATCAACATATTTTACCAAAGCGGCCATGAGGGTCCCCATGTCGGTGCAATGACGCTTCATCCGTCCCAACTTCAGCTTCAGGGGTCCAAACCGGCAGTTGCCTTCTAGGGTTAATACTGCGGTGTCAGCGTTGATGCGGTCTGAGGAGTGCAACACTTGTGAAACCCGGCGCACCCAATGAGTCGTTGATTCTCCTTCCTCCTGGACGCATGCAGCTAAGTCCACTATCGACATAGGCTGTTTACAGGTATCTTTGAAATTGCTGATAAACCGGGCTCGTAATTGGGCCCATGAACTGATAGAATTAGCCGGCAAGCTTTTTAACCAAGTACGGGCCGTTCCTTCGAGCATCATGGTGAAGTATTTCGCACACGCCGCGTCATTCACATCAAGCATCTCCATGGCCATCTCATAGCTCTCCACCCATGTCTCTGGAGGTTGATCCGCCGTGCAATTTGGTACCTTGCGTGAGCCTTTGAAATCCTTGGGCAGGCGCACGTTGCGTAAAGCGGGGATAAGGCAAGGCACCCCCAAAGAACTAGAAGTAACACCAGGTTCAGTCAAGGTGGTTGGACGAACCGGCGTGAGCTGCCGAGCCTGATGCTGTGTGGCTAACTCGGCCTCCCTACGCGCGCGGGCCCGGTCCACCACTCCCTGAGCGTCATCAGCACCACCCGCCGGTTTTTGTCACGGGGTGCCCCACGTCGTTCATTACTCGACACTGCCGGTTCATCCATGTGTCTGCTATAGCTCCGGCTTGGATGGGGGGTCGAGTGGATCCGGTCGCGGCTGTATGAGTACGCTTCCTGTTGGGCCAAAGCTGTCCTCAGAAGTTCCTTGACCCGTCGCATCTCTACTGCCTGCGGTGAGTCACCTTCAGTTGGAATGGCCTCCAGCCGTGCAGCAGCGGCAACAAGATTGTCCATTGGGTTGGAGTAGTGACCCGGAGGTGTTAAAGCAGCCTGAGGTACAATGGTGTTTTGACGAGGCGGGTCCATCTGACGAGGCTGAACCGGTGCACCGATCCCAGGGGCTTCTGATCGGTTTCCCTCCAGCGGATTGCCGGCTCTTGGTCCTGGAGTGTTGAAAAGGTCTCTGGCCTCAAAAACCGGAGGTAAGCGGGATCGGTGCTTCCTCCTCATGACTTCATGCGACACGCTCTGGTCCAACATAAGCTTGTAGGCCTGTGCATCTAAGGCGGCCCGCTCTGCGGCCATCCTGGTGTCCTCAGCCGCCAGATCCGCCTTAGCTTGGGTGATCTGTTCCTTTACCTTTGCAATCTCCGCGTTGTGAACGTCCTGATCCGGCGAATTAACTTCCGCCATAAGCACAGCCAACACATCAAATAGTTTTGATAGAACCTGAGCCAGTGGGCGCACAGGGCCTCCTACCCCGGCAGCCGTCGCCGCTGTTGAACCGGAGACCGTTGCCGCAGCTGTCGAAGAATGAAGCGCTGCTTGTGTTCCGGCCATGAATATTCCAACCCGGTTGGGCAGATCAGAGGGGTCCGGAATACTATCGCCATCGGAGCAACTCCCAATCCGGCCATCTTGTAGCTGATAAAGAGATTCGGTTTCTCCGGTCGAAGATTCGTCACCGGAACAAACGACGGTCGTGCCACAAAATTCCGATCCATCCTCATAACTTCCTCCATGGATGACTCCCACGAAGGCATGCTTCATGGCCGGTTTAACCCGGGCGGATCGCGCACGCTGAGCCGTCTCGACGAGGTCGGTGCAGATGTCCGGCTCAAGGCCTGGTTCACCGATCTTGCCAATGAAAACGTGAATGCTACCAAAGGGGACCCGGTACCCGTATTCAATTGAGCCGGCCTCGGGGCCCCAGCCTGCGTCGTCGATGTAGAGCTTACCGCAACGACTCTTAGTCATCCGGCCTATAGCGTAGCCCTCGAGTCCTTCAAAGCGGCCCTCCAAGAACCGGAAACCATCGCGCGACAGCCCCACGGTGGGCGCCAACTGTCGTGGTTTTGTCACGGCAGATGTCCTAGAGAAAGGACTTAATCGTGGAGCCATCGCGACGGGTTAGCTTGAAGGGGTTAAAGCGGACACAAGGACGCAAGAGAGTTTATACTAGTTCGGCCCCTTCGATGAAGGTAAAAGCCTACGTCTAGTTGTTATGGAATTGATGGGGTTTCGATGACTAGGGAGCCAACAAGCTTCGCCTATGTCTCGAGTTGTTGTCTGTTATCCTTGAACCGCCGCCGGGTCGTCCCCTTATATACACGGGTGACTCTCGTCGGCTTACGGAGTCCCAATACTGGCTCATAGATGTGTCCGGTTTGGTCTCTACTTATTCCTAACTTATAATACAGGTTAACTACTAACGCCGGCTTACGACTACAGGCCTTGAACCGACCATGGGCCTTGAGCCCTCCTCTGTCTTCTTGGGCTTTAACATACTTAAATACTGACGAAGTTAACCCGGCCCAGATAGGCCGGTTTACGCCCAGTAGTAATATCCCCAATAGGGAGAAACATCATAAGATCCAACTATAATAGCAAAGCTCACGATACATCAAGATCGTACCACCTCAAGAACATGAGAGAGAGAGAGAGATCAAACACATAGCTACTGGTACATACCCTCAGCCCTGAGGGAGAAATACTCCCTCCTTGTCATGGAGAGCGACGGGATGATGAAGATGGCCACAGGAGAGGGATTCCCCCCTCCGGCAGGGTGCCAGAACGGGTCTAGATTGGTTTTCAGTGGCTACGAAGGCTTCTGGCGGCGGAACTCCCGATCTATTGTGCTCCCCGATGTTTTTAGGGTATATGGATATATATATAGGCAGAAAAAATACATCAGGGGAGCCACGAGGGGCCTACGAGGGTGGAGGGCGCGCCCAGGGGGGTGGGCGCGCCCCCTGCCTCGTGGCTTCCTCGTTGATCCCCTGACGTGCACTCCAAGTCTCCTGTATTGCTTTCTTTCCAAAAATAACTTTTCCGAAGGTTTCATTCCGTTTGGACTCCGTTTGATATTCCTTTTCTACGAAACACTGAAACAAGGGAAAAACAGAAACTGGCACTGGGCTCTAGGTTAATAGGTTAGTCCCAAAAATCATATAAAATAGCATATAAATGCATATAAAACATCCAAGGTTGATAATATAATAGCATGGAACAATCAAAAATTATAGATACATTGGAGACGTATCAACATCCCCAAGCTTAATTCCTGCTCGTCCTCGAGTAGGTAAATGATAAAAACAGAATTTTTGATGTGGAATGCTACCTAACATATTTATCCATGTAGTTCTCTTTATTGTGGCAAGAATATTCAGATCCATAAGATTCAAGACAAAAGTTTAATATTGACATAAAAATAATAATACTTCAAGCATACTAACCAAGTAATCATGTCTTCTCAAAATAACATGGCCAAAGAAAGCTTTCCCTACAAAATCATATAGTCTGGCTATGCTCTATCTTCACCACACAAAATATTTAAATCATGCACAACCCCGATGACAAGCCAAGCAATTGTTTCATACTTTTGATGTTCTCAAACCTTTTCAATCTTCACGCAATACATGAGCGTGATCCATGTACATAGCACTATAGGTGGAATAGAATGGTGGTTGTGTAGAAGACAAAAAGGAGAAGATAGTCTCACATCAACTAGGCGTATCAACGGGCTATGGAGATGCCCATCAATAGATATCAATGCGAGTGAGTAGGGATTGCCATGCAACGGATGCACTAGAGCTATAAGTGTATGAAAGCTCAAAAAGAAACTAAGTGGGTGTGCATCCAACTTGCTTGCTCACGAAGACCTAGGGTATTTTGAGGAAGCCCATCATTGGAATATACAAGCCAAGTTCTATAATGAAAAATTCCCACTAGTATATGAAATTAACAACATAGGAGACTCTCTATCATGAAGATTATGGTGCTACTTTGAAGCACACGTGTGGTAAAAGGATAGTAGCATTGTCCCTTCTCTCTTTTTCTCTCATTTTTTATTTTTTTATTTTATTTTATTTATTTTATTTTTTATTTTTTTATTTGGGCCTTCTCTTTTTATGGCCTCTTTTTTATTATTATTTGGGCTTATTTGGCCTCTCTTTTTTTCGTCCGGAGTCTCATCCCGACTTGTGGGGGAATCATAGTCTCCATCATCCTTTCCTCACTGGGACAATGCTCTAATAATGATGATCATCACACTTTTATTTTCTTACAACTCAAGAATTACAACTCGATACTTAGGACAAGATATGACCCTATATGAATGCCTTCGGTGGTGTACCGGGATGTGCAATGACTCATGAGTGACATGTATGAAAGAATTATGAATGGTGGCTTATGGTACCGGCGTAAGTTGCACGGTACTAGAGAGGCTAGCAATGGTGGAAGGGTGAGAGTGCATATAATCCATGGACTCAACATTAGTCATAAAGAACTCACATACTTATTGCAAAAATCTATTAGTTATCGAAACAAAGTATTACGCGCATGCTCCTAGGGGGATAGATTGGTAGGAAAAGACCATCGCTCATCCCCGACCGCCACTCATAAGGAGGACAATCAATAAATAAATCATGCTCCGACTTCATCACATAACGGTTCACCATACGTGCATGCTACGAGAATCACAAACTTTAACACAAGTATCTCTCAAATTCACAACTACTCAACTAGCATGACTCTAATATTACCATCTCCATATCTCAAAACAATCATCAAGTATCAAACTTCTCATAGTATTCAATGCACTTTATATGAAAGTTTTTATTATATCCCTCTTGGATGCCCATCATATTAGGACTAAATTCATAACCAAAGAAAATTACCATGCTGTTTAGGAATCTCAAAATGATATAAGTGAAGCATGAGAGTTCATTAATTTCTATAAAATAAAACCACCACCGTGCTCTAAAAAGATATAAGTGAAGCACTAGAGCAACAGCAAACTACTCCGAAAGATATAAGTGAAGATCAATGAGTAGTCGAATAATTATGCAACTATATGAAGACTCTCTAACATTTAAGAATTTCAGATATTGGTACTTTATTCAAGCAGCAAGCAAAACTAAATAAATTAAAATGACTCTCCAAGCAAAACACATATCATGTGGTAAATAAAAATATAGCTCCAAGTAAAGTTACCGATGAACGAAGACGAAAGAGGGGATGCCTTCCAGGGCATCCCCAAGCTTAGAATTTTGGTTGTCCTTGAATATTACCTTGGGGTGCCTTGGGCATCACCAAGCTTAGGCTCTTGCCACTCCTTATTCCATAGTCCATCGAATCTTTACCCAAAACTTGAAAACTTCACAACACAAAACTTAACAGAAAACTCGTAAGCTCCGTCAGTATAAGAAAATAAATCACCACTTAGGTACTGTTATGAACTCATTCTAAATTCATATTGGTGTAATATATACTGTATTCCAACTTATCTATGGTTCATACCCTCCGATACTACTCATAGATTCATCAAAATAAGCAAACAACACATCGAAAACAGAATCTGTCAAAAACAGAACAGTCTGTAGTAATCTGTATCAAACATATACTTCTGGAACTCATAAAATTCTCAAATAAATTGGTGGACCTGAGTAATTTGTCTATTAATCATTTTAAAAAAGAATTAACTCAATAGCACTCTCCAATAAAAAATGGCAGCAATTCTCGTGAGCGCTAAAGTTTCTGTTTTTTACAGCAAGATCAACAAGACTTTCCCCAAGTCTTCCCAACGGTTCTACTTGGCACGAACACTAATTAAAACATAAAAAATCAATCATAACAGAGGCTAGATAAATTATTTATTACTAAACAGGAGCAAAAAGCAAGAGACAAAAATAAAATTGTGTTGCCTCCCAACAAGCGCTATCATTTAACGCTCCTAGCTAGGCATGATGATTTCAATGATGCTCACATAAAAGATAAGAATTGAAACATAAAGAGAGCATCATGAAGAATATGACTAGCACATTTAAATCTAACCCACTTCCTATGTATAGGGATTTTGTGAGCAAACAACTTGTGGGAACAAGAATCAACTTTCATAGGAAGGTAAAACAAGCATAACTTTAAAACTTTAAGCACAGAGAGAGGAAACTTGATATTATTGCAATTCCTACAAGTATATATTCCTCCCTCATAATAATTTTCAGTAGCATCATGAATTAATTCAACAATATAACCATCACATAGAGAATTCTTTTCATGATCTACAAGCATAGAAATTTTACTACTCTCCTCATAAGCAGAATTCTTCTCATTCGGGATAGTGGGAGTATCATAAGAGACTTGAATACTATAAATTGTTTCCACATTAAAAGAGTATTGTTCATAAAAGGGGTAATCATAATCATGACAAGTTTTATAAATATAATCATCACTACTTTTTATAGCATACGTGTCATCACAATAATCATCATAAGTAGCAACTTTGTTCTCATCATAATCGATTGAAACCTCTTCCAAGATAGTGGAATCATCACTAAATAAAGTCATGACCTCTCCAAATCCACTTTCATAATTATCATAATAAGATTCAACATCCTCCAAAATAGTGGGATCATTACTTCCTAAAGTTGACAGTCTTCCAAACCCACTTTCATCAATATAATCATCATAAGTAGGAGGCATGCTATCATCATTATAAATTTGCATATCAAAACTTGGGAGACTAAAAATATCATCTTCATTAAACATAGCTTCCCCAAGCTTGGGACAAACATTAATTGCAGCAAATATATTCTCAAAAAACATCATCTTCATCAAACATAGCATCCCCAAGCTTGGGCCTTTTCATATCATAAGCATAATCACTCTCATCATTAATAGTATGGATAGCACCAATAGTATAGCAATTATCATATTCTTCCAAGCAAGTGCCAAAAAGATTCTCAAGATCAGAAGAAGTATCATTATCTTCCATAATTATATTTTCATGAGGCACAACAGTAATAGGAGCAGCATTATTTGGGAGAGATATCTTTTTACCTATCTTCCTTTTTCTTTTCTTCTTCTTCACCACATCATGTGTGGGCTCAATCCTCTTTTTGGAGCTCCTTATTAACGAGATTGGTTGAATAGGAGGCTCATCCTCGTTACCTGATTCATCATAAGAAATAATAGGAGGGTATTGGGAAGTATCTTCCCTTTCGTTAGTATTCTCTTCATCTTCTATTTGTTTTCTTTTCTTTATGTAGTTGGCAATATAAGGATTTCCAATACAATTCACCGCACAATACATATAAATTTCCTCTAGATCAAAGCCAAGAAGTTTATCACGGGCAAATACTGGAAGATAGTTAGTTATACGTTTCATTTCTTCGTAACCCATAAGCAAACTAAGTTCATTATGATGTGCAAGAGAAATCAAGTCATCACAATTTTTGGAAACGATTAGATCATGAAACAATTTGCATCGGATGGTTAAATGACCATGTTCATTGCAAAGCTCACAAGTATGGCCAAGAAAATTTAAATTTTCAGCACAAACATCTAGCCTTTCTTGCAACAATTTAGTTTCTAAGTACTTATGCCTCTTGCAAAATCTATCTTCCCTAATTGGTGTGTACTTGCAAACCCAATGCACCCCACAAAAATTGACATGTTTATAGGAGACATTTTCATCATAACTAGTGCAATCATCATTAGTACCATGGATATTTAAAGAGTTCATACTAACAACATTGCAATCATGCTCATCATTCAAAGATTTAGTGCCAAACATTTTAATGCATTCTTCTTCTAACACTCTGGCACGATTTTCCTTTCCATCATACTCACGAAAGATATTAAAAAGATGAAGCATAAGAGGCAAATTCAATTCCATTTTTTGTAGTTTTCTTTTATAAACTAAACTAGTGCTAAAACAAGAAACCAAAAGATTCGATTGCAAGATCTAAAGATATACCTTCAAGCACTAACCTCCCCGGCAACGGTGCCAGAAAAGAGCTTGATGTCTACTACACAACCTTCTTCTTGTAGACGTTGTTGGGCCTCCAAGTGCAGAGGTTTGTAGGACAGTAGCAAATTTCCCTCAAGTGGATGACCTAAGGTTTATCAATCCGTAGGAGACGTAGGATGAAGATGGTCCCTCTCAAACAACCCTGCAACCAAATAACAAAGAGTCTCTTGTGTCCCCAACACACCCAATACAGTGGTAAATTGTATAGGTGCACTAGTTCGGCGAAGAGATGGTGATACAAGTGGTATATGGATAGTAGATAATGGTTTTTGTAATCTGAAAATATAAAAACAGCAAGGTAACTAATGATAAAAGTGAGCACAAACGGTATTGCAATGCGTTGAAACAAGGCCTAGGGTTCATACTTTCACTAGTGCAAGTTCTCTCAACAATAATAACATAATCTGATCACATAACTATCCCTCAACATGCAACAAAGAGTCACTCCAAAGTCACTAATAGTGGAGAACAAACGAAGAGATTATGGTAGGGTACGAAACCACCTCAAAGTTATTCTTTCCAATCAATCCGTTGGGCTATTCCTATAAGTGTCACAAACAGACCTAGAGTTCGTACTAGAATAACACCTTAAGACACAAATCAACCAAAACCCTAATGTCACCTAGATACTCCAATTTCACCTCAAGTATCCATGGGTATGGTTATACGATATGCATCACACGATCTCAGATTCATCTATTCAACCAACACATAGGACCTCAAAGAGTGCCCCAAAGTTTCTACCGGAGAGTTAAGACGAAAACGTGTGCCAACCCCTATGCATAGGTTCATGGGCGGAACCTGCAAGTTGATCACCAAAACATACATCAAGTGCATCAATAGAATACCCCATTGTCACCATGGATATCACACGCAAGACATACATTAAGTGTTCTCAAATCCTTAAAGACTCAATCCGATAAGATAACTTCAAAGGGAAAACTCAATCCATTACAAGAGAGTAGAGGGGGAGAAACATCATAAGATCCAACTAGAATAGCAAAGCTCGCGATACATCAAGATCGTACCACCTCAAGAACACGAGAGAGAGAGAGAGATCAAACACATAGCTACTGGTACATACCCTCAGCCCCGAGGGAGAACTACTCCCTCCTCGTCATGGAGAGCACCGGGATGATGAAGATGGCCACCGGAGAGGGATTCCCCCCTCCGGCGGGGTGCCGGAACGGGTCTAGATTGGTTTTCGGTGGCTACGGAGGCTTCTGGCGGCGGAACTCCCGATCTATTATGCTCCCCGATGATTTTAGGGTATATGGATATATATAGGCGGAAGAAATACATCAGGGGAGCCACGAGGGGCCCACGAGGGTGGAGGGCGCGCCCAGGGGGTGGGCGCCCCCCCTGCCTCGTGGCTTCCTAGTTGATCCCCTGACGTGCACTCCAAGTCTCCTGTATTGCTTTCTTTCCAAAAATAACTTTTCCGGAGGTTTCATTCTGTTTGATATTCCTTTTCTGTGAAACACTGAAACAAGGGGAAAACGGAAACTGGCACTGGGCTCTGGATTAATAGGTCAGTCCCAAAAATCATATAAAATAGCATATAAATGCATATAAAACATCCAAGGTTGATAATATAATAGCATGGAACAATCAAAAATTATAGATACGTTGGAGATGTATCACTGATTCCCCTGATTATTTTGCTGGTTGTAACCGCCTTAATTGCCTTGGCCATGAAACTCGGAATTTGGGCCGCCGCCTCCATGACCCAGACCATGAGGGCCGGACCCTGAACCGCCATTCGAATCCTGGTTGTGTTGGAAAGACTCCCTGAAGTGTCTCATAATGCTGCAATCCTTCCACAGATGGGTAGACGGCTTCTCCTCTGTCCCGTGCTTCGGACATGGCTGATTCATTATCGCTTCAAGGTCAAATTTTGTCCTTTGAGCTAGTCCCCCCTTACGACGCTGGTTATAATTCCGTGCACCGGTGTTAGCCACAAAATCATCAGCTTTGCACTTACCGTTACCGCCCTGATTGGCCGGGTTGTGCTGCTGTCCTCTCATACCGCTACTCTTCTTTCCCTTTCCTGATTGTTCATCCTCGGAGTCGGGGTCCTTGGTACTATCAGAGTCTGCATACTTGACAAGAGCCGCTATGAGCTCACCCATGTCACTGCAATGATGTTTAAGCCACCCAAGTTTCTGCTTGAGTGGAAGGAAACGACAATTCTTCTCCAACACTGAAACCGCTGAGCCGATGTTGATATTATCTAAAGAATGTATGATGGTCGAGACCAGGCGCACCCAGCTAGTTGTTGACTCGCCCTAACCTTGAACACAAGAAACTAAATCCACGATCGACATAGGCTGCTTGCACGTATCTTTGAAATTTTGGATAAAACGGGCCTTCAGCTCCGCCCACGACCCAATGGAGTTGGCGGGAAACCCTTTCAACCAAGTGCGAGCCGTCCCTTCCAGCATCGTGGTGAAATACTTAGCATATGTAGTTCACTAACATCCAGCATCTCCATAGCCATCTCATAGCTCTCTACCCAAGCCTCAGGGGACTGATCTGCTGTGTAATTAGGCACCTTACGAGGGCCCTTGAAGTCCTTGGGCAAACGCTCATTTCGCAGAGCCGCTGTTAAACACGACACACCCCAAGCTCTAGAAGTCACACCTGCTTCCACTGAAGTTGTCGGGTAAACCAGCGCGTGTTGATGAGCTGCCAGCTGAGCCGCCAGCTCGGCCTCCCGGCGTGCTCTGCCTTGGTCCACCAAATTATGTGCCTTGGCACCATTACACACCGGGTCATGCCCACGGGGTTGGTCACGGCGCTGCTCAGTACTCGAAACTGCTGGCGAGTCAATGTGCCTACTGTAGCTCCCGCTTGGATGGGGGGTCGAATGAATCCGGTCACGACTATAAGAATAAGCCTGCTGCTGCACTAGCGCTGTTTGAAGAAGCCTGCTGAACCGACGCTCCACCCCCTGGCGCTTCAGTCATCTGGTTTATCATCGGTGGGTTACTCGCCCCCACTCCAGGAGTGCTGAAGAGGTTTCTCGATTCATAAACCAGGGGCAGACGACTCTGATGTTTTCTCCTCAAGACTTCGTTTGAAGCATTCTGATTCAACGTGAGCCGATATGAATCCACTTGAATCCGCTGTGCTTGGGCGTTTAAAACGGCCCGCTCTGCGGTCATCCTAGCGTTTTTCGCTGCCAGCTCTACCTTGGCTTGCGCTATCTCATCACGCAGCTTAGCCACATCCACCTTATGCTGTTCCTAGTTGTCCGGAGTTACCTCCACCTCCATTAGAGTTGCCGGAGCCTCCAACAGATCTGTTAAAACTTGAGCTGGCAGACATGCTGATCCGCCAGCACCCACCGCCGTCACCGCCACTGCGCTGGAAGTCATAGTTGCGGTAGCTGTCGAACCGAGAACCGACTGGGTGCTAGCCATGAAGATCGCCACCTTGTTCGGCGGTTCATGTGGGTCTAGAATACTGTCACCATTGGAACAGCCCCCAAGCCGTCCATCTTCTAGTTGATACATTGAGTCGGTCTAGCCCGTGGACGATTCACCATCAGAGTAGATGGCCGCCTCACCGCCAGACACAGAGGCCTCCAATTCAACCCCTTGGATAAATCCAACAAAGGCACGCTTCACGGCGGGTTGAACCTGGGCGGGTCATGCACGCTGAGCCGTCTCGATGATGTCGGTGCAGATGTCCGGCTCAGGGCCCGGTTCGCCGATCTTGCCGATGAAGACGTGGATTCCACCGAAGGGGATGCGGTACCCGTACTCAATCGAGCCGGCCTCAGGGTCCCAGCCTACGTCGTTGATGTAGAGCTTGCCGCGATGACTCTTGGTCATCCGGCCCACGGCGTATCCCTTGATCCCTTCAAAGCTGCCCTTCAAGAACTCAAAACCGCCATGTGCAGGCCCCACGGTGGGCGCCAACTGTCGTGGAATTATCACAGCAGATGTCCTAGTGGAAGGACTTAGTTGTGGAGCCATTGCAATGTAGTTAGGTTAAAGGGGTTAAAACGGGACAAAGGACACGAGGAGTTTATACTGGTTTGGCCCCTTACGGTGAAGGTAAAAGCCTAATCCAGTTTGAGGTGGTATTGCTAGGGTTTCAATTACCAGGGAGCGAATACGCTTGGCCTGGCTTTCGATCTGTTGTTTCTTGCCCTAAGCCACCGCCGGGTCGTCCCCTTATATACAGGGTTGACGCCCCGCGGCTTACAGAGTCCCGGCCGGCTCATACAAACATGTCCGGCCCGATGACTTATCTTACATGCCTTACAATACAAGCCACATATACATGGCGGTTTACACTTACGGGCCTTAAGCCGCCTTTGGGCTTTGGGCCCTTTAACAAGCCTGCTACATGAACCGCCATCTTCGACATATTCATGGGCTTGGTTTATGAACCGCCATTGGGATAACCCGCCCCCTCCTGGGAGGGTCATATCCAATAACCATATCCCCAACACCTAATCTCCCACCAAAAATTACATGTCTGAACGATGGTTATCTTCCTGATATTTCATACGCTGCTGAGCTCGCAGCAGGTGTTCCGGAATCAGTCTCCGCATCAGATTTCATTTTGCTAACCAACCAGATAAGTCAAAGGACAAAGAACATTGTAGGCTAGCAATGCCCAAGTGGCGGGGCTGATAACCATACAGAACCTTGAATGGTGTTGTGCCTAAAGTTGAATGGTATCTTGTATTGTACCATTACTCGGCCTAGAATAGCCAATAAGCCCGTTTATTGGGGGTGGAATGAACAAAACTCGATAGAAATGTTTCCGGGCATTGGTTTAGTTCTTGAGTCTGGCCATCTATTTGTGGATGATCTGCTAAGCTCGAATTCATTTTTGCATAACTCTTGTCACAATGTACTGGTGAAAATAGAATCTATGTATGTCACCAGAACCAATTGAAATCCATGCAGTTTGTAGATGTTATCCATATATAACTAAGCCACTTGGAGAGTGGCAACAAGATGGGAAGTGGTATAAAATGACCATATGCACTGAACTTATCAAAAACAACTAGTCTGGTGTCGAAGTTATTACTCTTGGGCAACCCTCTAATGAAGTCCATGCTAACCAAATTCCATGCCTCCTTGGCACTATAACTGGACTAAGTAGCCCTGGCCTTTTTATGTGTTTATTAGCATGTTTGCATACAATACAGTTTTGCACATATGCATGTTGTCATGTGTTCATTGCATGCCATGCAAAAAGACCTTTAATTCTTTGGTAAGTGGCTTGAAAACTTGAATGCGCTCCAATACCACTGGCATGTAAAGACAACATAATGGCCTGATGTGCTTTAGTGTTATGAAGCCAAATTTTATCTTTATATCTGATGGCCCCTTGATGGAGAGAGTACCCTTCGTCATTTGGTCTTGTCAGTGTCAGTTCCTGCAACAAATCTTTATCTACAAGGAACAACTGGTAAGCTTCGGACACCACTGATAGCCATTTGTGTGTGCAAAAGGAAATATCAGCTAATTCCATAGGTGCAGGGGACCTTGACAAAGCATCAACTACAGCCTTAGCCAAACCTTTTCTATAGACAGTGTTATATTGGAGACCCAACAGATTAAGAAATGTTTTATGTTGCATAGAGCTACTCAACTTCTTGTCTTGCAGACGTGTCAAGTTTTTGTGATCGGTGGAAATGGTGAAAGGAGCTCGTTGTAGCTATGATTTCCATTTTTCTACAGCAAGTAACACAACCAAACACTCCTTTTCATGTGTAGAGAGGGCCTGAGACTTAGGTCCTATAGCTTTGCTCATGTAAGAGAGAGGATGGTCGTCCTGCATGAGCACAACTCCAATGCCTTCATTGCTAGCATCTGTCTGTACAATAAAATGTTTCTGAAAGTCTGGAAGGATTAACACTAGAGTTGCATCAAGTGCTTCTTTCAAGTGATGAAAGGCAACTTCAGTGGTAGGGGTCTAAGTGAAGACTATGTCCACGTGGTGAACTTATCTCACACCACGCTCACACCACAACACTTGAAGAACTTTGTCCATGAGCGTTGATACATCTCCAACGTATTTATAATTTATAAAATATTCATGCTATATTTACATCAATTATATATGACTTTAATGCACTTCTATATTATTTTATAGACTAACCTATTAATTTAGTGCCCAATGCCAGTTCTCGTTTTCTGCGTTTTTCAGAAAATATATACCTCCCGAAGTCCAAACATGATGAAACTTTTTGATGTTTTTTTTGAGAACATAAGAGACTCTAAAAGCTTCGGGGAGAAGC
>NC_041384.1:561582114-561620161 GCF_002162155.2 Triticum dicoccoides | reverse complement strand
AGGGCGCGTTGGGTGCTTGTTGGCCCCTCGAGCCTTTGTTTGCCCTAATTCTTGGCCTGTAAATTCACAAATATTCAGAAATCCTCAGAGCAAGACTCAGAACAATTTTTTCATTGTCGCAAACCTCTGTTCCGAAGCGATCTTATCTAGAGTCCTTTTCCGCTGCATAGCTAGAGGGGGAAGCCACCACGGGAGGCCTCTTCATCAACCTTGTTGCCTCCATAGTGATGCGTGAGTAGTTCATCCTTGGGGTTGAGTGTATGTACCAATAGCCATGTGTTCGGTCTCTCTCTCTCTCTCTCTTATGTTTTTTTATGTATTCCGATCTTATGTATCATGAGCTTGATTAATATAGTTGGATCTTATGATATTATCTCCCTTTATCTCTTTTTGTGGTGAATTAAGTCTTGCCCTTTGAAGTTCCTTTATGTTGGATTGAATGCTTTGCATTTGAGATTACTTGATGCATGTCTAGTATTAACTTGCGGGTACCCATGGTGATATTGGGGTACTCTAGGTAACATAAAGGTTGAACGATATGTATCATGTGGTGTCGTCATAATACAATCTCTAGGACTATTTGTCACACTTTGGGGGTGGTTCATAAGATTGATTGGAAAGACAACTTTGAGGTGGTTTTGCTACCCACACAATTTCAACCTACTTTCTCTGATATGCACTTTGAGGGATTTTCGTGCAGTTCAATTATGTTAATGATGTTGAGAGATTGCACTAGTGAAAGTAATGCACCCTAGGCCTTGTTTCCAAGCATTGTGACACCGTTTTGCGTGCTTTTGTTACATGCTACCTTGATGTTTTTATTTGTTTAGATTACAAAAGACTATTTCTACCATCTATATTACACACCTATCATCACCTCTTCGTGGAATTAGTGCACCTATATAACTGATAATTGTATTGGGTGTGTTAGGAACACAAGAGACTACATGTATTTAATTGGAGGGTTGTTTGAGAGAGAACCATCTTCGTCCTACACCTTCCACGGATTGACAAACATTAGACATCCACTTAAGAAAAAATTGTTATTGTCCTGTAAAATTCCATGCTTGGAGGTCAACAAAGTCTACAAAAATAAAGTTGCGTAGTAGACATCAAGTGTCGAAATAGAAAGCTTACAACATGAGAGTTGTGTGGAACAAAGAGATGAAGCTAGTGGTAAAAAAAAAATCAGATGATCCACCGTGTGAGATGAGATGATAAGAGGATAGTTTTTTTTTTTTGGAATCGGTCAAGAGGATAGGCGAGAGATGTTGAGCACGTTCATATAACAGACACACATGAACGTGTTAACACAATACTATAGGAAGGTGTGAGCGTAGAACCAGAAAACTTATAACATAAAAATCGTGTGAAACAACAAGATGAAGCTAGTGGTCAAAGAAATTTTCAAACGGTCGAGCATGTGCAAAGAATTTGCTGAAATTCATCTTAAAAAGCTCCAAACATGAACACAAAACTGAGGATTTACAATCAATTAAACTAGGAACCGATCGTTTGATGTGCATCTTTTTTGTATAGAGCTTATCTTAAATCAAGACATCATTATATAGATTAAAAGGGATTAGATGAAGGAGACTAAGGAGGTAAGTAGAACACAACAATTGCGGACCCTATCTGTTGCCAGAGCCGTGCGGTCCAAGAACTTGGCTCCCTAGGGACTCGCTGGGGAAATGCAGCCTACCAAACACATCCCCTTTTTTTTTGCGGGGGAAAACACACCCCCTTCATGAAACCAATGATATCCTAGATCAATGTGTCGTCCGCCATGGCGGCCATAATATCCTCCTCTGTTTTCCTTCAGATTTGGAGGCAGCGGCAGCACGATTCAGGTACATGAATAAATAGAACAACGCCTCTCAAGTGATCAGGTCGAAACACGCTCTGAGCAGGCCACTACCATGAACGATAAACCATTTTTTTACTTTTTTCTTCTTATCTTTCTCCCTGTAATTTATGTACAGCAAGAATGCTTGTGCCATGGGTGTGGTGGGATCACAGTGTGTGGTGGGATCACAGTGAAGGGGCGCAGCGACAACGGCATCGACCCCGTTCACTAAGTAAAGAATGGGTGTGGTGGGATCACAGTGTCAGGTCAGTCAGCCAGTGTGCTATCTACTAAATAGGGCGCCAAAAATGAGCATATGCACAAGGGCGACGGCGACACCGGTAGGCACCAGGCCGCTGTAGTGTCGTGGTGACTCGTTCACGTCGAACTGCCCCGTGTTCACGTACTGGTTCTTCCCCGACGAAGAGGTGACATTGACCGACAACGAACCTGAAAGAAGCAAAGGAAGACATTGTTAGCTACGCCAATCAGCTTGGGCGCGAATTAGAAAAACTGGTGAGGAGGGGTTTGAGCTTACAGTCATAGTCCGCCCAGCCCATGCGCATGTTTCCCAAGTCATACACGAATATCTTATCCTTCAAAACAAGATCTGCAACAAAAGGGGCCAAATAGTAAGCAAGAAAACACCAGGAGTGGAATATGGGCATTGCATCATTCCTGGGTCAAATAGTTAATAGCTGCTGTGAAGCTAGTACTTAGGGACTACTAGTCGGTCAATGTTTGCACCAGGTAAATACTCAGTTTTCATGCCGGTTTAATATTAGGGGTTAAATCAAACAGCATGAAGTCACAAGGCACGATCAACTTCCTAAAGCCTGGATAGATCTACCTCACATAGTTATGTCCATATTTAGTGCTACTATTGAAATTTATGTCAACAACTTAACTTAATTCGGGTCTCCATAACAGAATAGCTGCCTTAAAGTATAACAGCTATATGCGCAACTTATAATGGCTAATACAGTCAACATGACTAACCTCCAAGTATAGTGATTCCCTGGCTTCTTTGCCAGCCAATGCACCACAATACAGTATTGTCCTACAAAGCATAATATGACATTATTTCATCTGAGGCAAGTCTGCCCATAAACAGTTATCTAGACACACAATTGCAAAGAAATTTAGCAATGATGGCATCAAAAGGCTTGTTGACAACTTTACATACACTGGTACCCTGCTGCAGAAGATAGTTCTCTGGCTTCACTGTCATTGCAGCGCCACCTTTAAAATACAGTGTTGCCGTAGGAAATGACGAATCAACACTAGTAGAGAAGCAAAAGAACATTTGTGAGTAATTCAACATTCTGAATGACATGTGCTGCTAATTTTCTTCTTAGAAAGAGAAAGAAGAAAACCTGCCGCTTGTAATAAAACATTGTGTCCCCTTGCTGACAACAGAGCGTACAGATGGAGAGACTGCAGCAGCTATCTGCAGGCATCCATCATTAGAACTAATGATGGTATATTTAAGTACTGCAAACTAGTCACATATTTGTTGTTCCATAAAATAAATGATGAAATGTGTAATTTGGAGTTTACCGCGCTAATAAATGGATCATAGGCACCATCGACAAGGTATACTAATGTCGTTCCTGAATCCACAATTGTTCCTTGTGTATTTGATGTTGCAAACAAGGAAGTATCAATGGGTAGCTTTTGACCACTAACAGCAATGCTTTCCAGAATCAAGTTATAATGAGGCCTACATTTCATTAAAAATACAAAAATAGCTTAGAATCAAAATGTTTCATGATTTATTGCCACTAGAAATGTTATACTTCACAAGAAAAAAAATCTACCTATATAGTTAGCCTCTCACAGGGGCATACTTAATGTTGGAAAATTAAAGATGTCCAAATAAATTCACCTAACAAGTACTTACAAAAGAAAACAAAAACTAGAAAACGAATGATGGAAACTGTTGCTCTCCACCCATGCCTACCAGTTACAACAACACGGGTAACTACTGAAACAAAAGGGAACATGCAGAATTCCGAAGTTACACACTCAATAATTTCAGGAAAAGGAACTTACTGTGATGGAACAAGTGGAGTAAATACTAATCCTGGTTCGACGATTTCACCAAGGACAAGAATACCACCACCATTATCTGAACCTTTCAGGCAATGGGAGAATGTTTTAGGGGATACACCAAGAGAGTACAGTTGTGAAATGACAGACAGCTCATGCTGTCCAAACCCAAAAATTCCATCAACTGCCCTATCTGTCTTCATCAGGTCACCTGACTGTGAGTTGCTACATCTATTAAAAAAAAGATAGTTACAACAACGAAAATATTATTGACCCTGTTAGGCAGCAAGTTTTAATATCAAGGTGACGACTGCACAAAATGGTAACCGTAAACAGTTACTTTATAGCAACGCACGGTTTAATCAAACTAAGATCAGCACAAAAATGTAAACTCGTATCACTAAGAAAAAGTGAAAAACCATTCCGAGGCTGAGACTTTGGCGTGTTTAGATACATGTTAGAGGATAGCCTTTTAATCAATCGACATTAAAGGATGTCCAGGTACTAGTGATATGCCAACATATTTTGTCCCGATGAAGACAGTATAACCATTTTAACATTTATTCATGGTGACCATAATGGAAATTGACTTTTTTCCTAGTAATAACTGTTCTCTGGATATCAGAGCAACGAAAAGAACTATTCCTGCAGTAGGTACTAGAATCCTGCTAGTTGCAGGACACATGCATTTTGTTGTCATTAGATCCATCAACCGTGCTAACTAGATCAAGGAAAAGGACAGACCCAGTGCTAGAAGCTCCCACACCAGGTGAGTCTGGGGAAGGATTATACGAGGCAAGCTTACCCCTGCACAGTGCAATGCAGAGAGGCCGCATCGAACCCAGGACCTCTTGGCACAAGTGGAGAGTACTTCACCACCGCACGAGGCCTGGCCTTAGCTAACCAGATCAACAAAGTTAACAGATGGTTCACATTATCAAGGAGACAAGAGCCCACATCATGTCAACGCTCTTACCTGACACAGTTGTTGCACAACTCTAGCCATGTTTCTAATGTTATCACGTATCTTAAGTAAATGATCATCAATTATAAATGGTAAGTTTTCATTATCTAATAGGGGATTCAAAAAGGTATAGGAGTCTAGGGAATTGTACCCGAAAACGACGGAAGCAGAAGAATTGGCAGTCTGCTCATTCCCCATGACAGTGTCGAAATACATAGTGTCAGACACATAGTATCCTGACGTGCCACTTCCATCGCCATACGTGAAAGTGTAACCGCATGGGCTGCTTGGGGAGTCCGAGGGTTGGCAGAGTGCTTCCCCTGTCTGGAGGGCAGCTGTACACCGATCATCTGAGCATGGTATCCTGGATGATGTTGACGAAGAATCAGGGTTGAAGAATTCCAATTGGATCTGAAAAGCACACCAAAAATCAGTAATCCATCAGAAGAAGCTTAGATAACAAGTAATCCCATCTCAAGGGAGAAAAATATTCCAAAAAACATAAGACATTGGATAATGATTGACTCACATTGAGCCCACTTGATGTTGGGCAACCTGTGCAAGGGCTGCAAGCAACCCACAAGATATCACTGCCAGTGTCAATTTGGACAAAGTATTCCTTCGCAGGGTTTCCCAATTTTACACGTGTAAAATAGAGCCTGTAAAATAGAACTTTAGCATACAATACTTACAAAAGAGTGTGCCTATTACGCTATAGGTTGACATGAAGCCCTTGTACTACCAACTAACAGCAAGCCCAGTCGCAGAATGAAAATGAATGAGTTGATGAGATGATAATGCCTAAAAGGAGGTTAATTAATCACAAATCAGTAGTAAAATTAAGCAACAAACTGACTTTTGCATCCTAACCAATTTGAGAATCGGCCAAAAGAAACAGAGTGCATAGCTGATTTCTGCATCCAAAAACAGAATATTACTACATAAGGGTGATGGATTAAACACATGATATTCAAGAGTCTAAAGGGAGTATTATCAATCACAACTGATATGCGACAAGGGTCTATATGCAACTAAAACATAAATCCTACAGCATTGGCAAAACAGAATTGTTTCACTTAAGACTGGCACATGGCAAGTAAAAACGGGTGCCAATCCATCCATTATCTAGTGCTTGGTGCTAGTAAAGCCTCTGCATGTACTGGCTCTAAACCGTGTAACGAAATGTATATCTCTGCGCGGCTACACCTTACGCTTGGTGCTAGTAAAGCCTCTGCATGTACTGGTGCTAAACCGTGTAACGAAATGTATATCTCTGCACGGCTACACCTTACGCTTGGTGCTAGTAAAGCCTCTGCATGTACTGGCGCTAAACCGTGTAACGAAATGTGTATCTCTGCACGGCTACACCTTACGGACTATAACAAAATTAATGTGCAAACATAAGGTACATCAGAGAGGGAGAAATCCAAAACTGCATCTTCAACGGCAGGAATTGACCTTGAAGCAAAAGCAAGCTAAGAAAATTAAAGAAACTGTGATGGGCAGAAAAATGTGTGGAGACGTAGGATCCACGAGAAGCAAAGCATAGGAAAATGAGCTGTTTTTCTCCCAACCTACAGGCAATGAATTATTGTGGTGATTGGTACAGGCAAACGCATCAGAATTGGACTCCCACAATCAAACAGGTAGAACGATGAAGTGCGCAAAGACTTGGTGATATTTTCAGAATATAAAACGATGAATCAAACGAACCTAATAATAAGAAAGAAAAAGAAAAACAAGCCTGGGTTATTCCAAGCAGCAATTCAGCTACCAAACGGCATGTGCTCCTGAGCAAACATCGCTGGAAGTTTGTAAAAATTAACTGTAAAGTTTGCAGAATGCGCGCAATATCCACCAGCAAACAAACTCACTGAGTACAGCCATCAAACTACTAGTATCAATTAGTATTTCAATGGTTATGACTAGAGCTGAGTAAACAGAAGGAATGTAACTGTCAATTACCCAAAAGAAATTTGCTTCGCCACAATCGTCCAGTCCACCAAGCAAAGGAAACAATTCCAGCTCAACGCCCGTAACCAAAACAGGCTCGAATTCTCAACGCCCCCATCGATCACACACAACCAGCCAACCGACCCGAACCGACCCGAACCAAGCCAGACGAAACCAAACCAAAGCAGGCACGGGAGGAAAACAAAAAGGAAGAAAAAGCGAAGCGGCTCACCCACCCGACCATGTAGGGGTTGGCGGAGCCTTCGACGGGGAAGTCGACGACGCCGGCGACCGCGGGCCCGCCCCCGAGCAGCCCCCTCCCTTTGTGCCTTGCCCTGTCCCGCTCCCTCAGGTGCTCCGCGGGCACCCCCCTGTGCGGCAGCGCGCGCTCCAGCGTCAGCGCCGCCGGGAACGCCGCCGCCGCCCCGCCCAGCAGCGCCGCCACCGCCACCGCCACCAGGGCCGCGGCGAGCGCCGCTTCCGGCGGCCTCATCGCTCAAGAGAGCCGCTGCCGCGTCCCCACAGCCACACCCCACCCCCTGCCCCGACGCGGCGAGGCGCAGGGGGGAGCAGAGCGGAGCGGAGCGCACGCGTTAGCACGGCGGCTGCGCGTGGGCGTAGCAGCAGCACGGCCCTTTTGGCGCTCGAGGCCTCGAAACGGGCAATAATTCGGCGCCGTAGCCCGTGGGACTCCCCTGGTCCAGCTCCAGCAGTCCGTCCTGGCCTGTGAAATGCGGCAAGTACAGGGGGGTAAAAGCGGGAATGGATGGAGGGGATGATGGGATTGCGTGTGGACTCTCGGCGTGTGCCCCTCTCTCTCTCTCTCTCTCTCTTGTGTTGCGTGTTGCGCCGATTTAATAGGAGGGGAGGGGGTGGGCAATCAACAATTTCTTCCTTTCCTCTTTGGCCGCCGTCGCCTCCTTTTCCCGTCTCCTCCTCTTTTGTTTCCTTTCCTCTTCTTTCTCTGCAATTGACCAAAGCCATGGGTTTGGTTTTGCTGCTGCTGCTGCTGCTACATAGTGGTTCAGATAAATCCATCTGATATAGGAGTAGATTACAATTACAATATAGTCGCTGTGTGTTCCTTTCTGTGGACATGATGATGGCATGCTGATATATCCTACGAATTATTGTTGCGCATAATGTTGGACCAGATTGCGATGTCTTCGGTTTTGTATAAAAGGAGGTCTTTATAGCCGTGGATATATTAATAATACATGAAGTATTTTGTAATAATAATTTTGCTTTGGTAGGCATTTGAATACATTGATATTGGTTGTTAGATGCGCCGTCCGCTTGAACAAGAGCGGTCGTACCGACCATCATAGGCACACTTAATAATTGACGGCGGTAAGTACCGCTAAAATGACTATTGACGGCGGCAATCAACAATTTCTTCCTTTCTTCTCTTTGGCCGTCGTCCGCTACAAGGCACAATGTTGTTCACTTAAATTCACAAAACTTGCATCAGTTTCAACAATTTTTAATGAATTATTATATGTCATCATTTTTTTCGAATAGAATTATATGTCAACGTAGATATAGGAACCAAATCAAAATGGATGCGGTCACCAGGATTATACATTTTCTTATATTCTCCTTGACCATTGGCGTAAGATGAGATTTACATGACGGCAGAAAAGGAGGAGGGTGGGGTTGTATCGTTGTAGTGTGACTTTTCTTCACACCATGTGCCAAACAGCGACCCTGTGTATATCATTGTTGAGGATATCGTTAACTGGTAGCTGCTCGGTTGGCTAGCGAGCCGGGGATTAATTGACTAATCGACAAGTTAATCGACCATTTAATCAATTAAGGTGACGTTTGGTTGGCTGGTATCCCTGGTTGGATGAGGGATAGCCAGTTTTGGCAACGATACCACACGTTTGGCTAGCAGGATAGAGTTGGCTGAGGGCAACCATGATTCCCGAATATTCGTGTCAAAAGCTGGTTGGCCTTGTCCGTGAAAATATGGCGGATGATGGCAGCCAGCCCCGCTTCAGGTAAAACAGTCCGCTCGATCTCACCTGGACCCGGGTATTAGCACCATGACGGCAAACGACAAATGAACCGGCGACTAGAAAAGGATAGGCAGCACGGTCACTCAGGAAGCTAGCTTCCATGCTGCTAATACCTTGGCGAAGGCAGGAAGGAATGTTCTGGTGGATTTGTACTATAGATGGACAACGAGACAAATATGCTAATTTATGGGGTAGTGGCATATATGCATGTCTCAATGTATGAACAAGTCTAATCAGCCTACTTGTATGGTTTTATGCTTAACACAGCCGCATATGTCTTTGCACGGCCTTGTATTCAATCCCAATTTCTTTTCATTTCTTGTATATATTTTAGGTATTCTGCCTCAAAGGTAATCACAACAATCCATCCGCTTGTTATCCTTGCAACCAAACATAAAGCTGGCTATCCCCAACCACTATTTATCCTCTCAACCAAACAATAAAAGTAGGCTATCCCCAACCAGGTGGGCAACGATACCCTCAGCCGATCCGCCTCGCCATTGAACCAAACGCCTCCTAATCGAACGATTTTTTGGTTTATCGGCTACTCGATGACTCTATGAGTAGGGATTAATCGACAAGTTAATTGATTAATCGGATGAATTCTTGAACAGGGGTGTAAATATAAGTTTAAAATAAATAAAATTGTCCACATAGGTTTTGGAAGATTCGTGAATTCTATAAAAGAGACATACATGTTTTGTCAACATAGATTTTGGGAGATTCGCAATTTCTTCCTTGCGGTCTCCTTTCCTCTTTGGCCACCGTTGCCTCCTCTTCCCGTCTCCTCTTTTGTTTCCTTTCCTTTCTCTGGCATTGACCGAAGCCATGGATTTGGTTATGTTTGGTCTCTTCAAAGATGTGCTGCTTGATTTAGATAAATATATTTGATATAAATTTTACAGTGTTAGAGTTGTGTCGAATATTATTGTACGAGGTAGGTTACAGTTGGACTTGGTTTTAGACTATGTGTAGACAGGGTAGGAGTTGTGTCCTAATAGGACACTTGTATTCTATGCCTCTCATATATATCGGGGGTAGACACACGATGTAACATATGCCAACATAATAGCACAGGCACGCGGGGGAGCTGGCGGCGTGTGCCGGCGCCTGGGCGGCCGGGGTGCGGTATTGCGACGGTGTCACGGGGAGGAGCGCATGTAGTTAGGCCCCGGGGATGTAGCCATATCGGTGAATCTCGTTAACAAATCTCGGTGCCGTGCTCGTGTGATTGCTTGGTCCTCGGATAATCAACGGTATGCCTCAGATTTATTCTAACAAGTGGTATCATGAGCAAGGTTCGAGAAGAGTGCTGGTTGTTGATCTAGAGGAGAGCACGATGAAGACCGGTTGTAGATGAGCACGACGTGCGTGCGAGACGTCGGGCAACGATCGGAGATTGTCGTGACGGAGAGCAATCAGAAAGCAGACAGAATCAGCGAAAGGCAGCAGGTTATCGGCGACTTTGGTGATCGTCAGATTGGTTTCGGCCAATCGGTCGCATAACGCGATGCGGGGGCTGGCGTAGGCTCGCAGGCAGACGACAGGGGCTGACGCAAGCGTCGTGTAGGGTCGAGCGAACGGCAAGTCAGAGCCAGGCGCGTGGCCTAGGTGGCGTCCAAGGTGGCCCAGTCGTGGAGGAGCTAGGCTCGTTGCAGCCCGGCAACAGGCCTAGGCGAAGCCATGTGGGTTGCTGCGCGAGAGGCCCGTATGCATGTGCGAGTTGGGTAGAGGCTGGCGTGCAAGTTGCAGGTCGAGGGTGCATCGTGGCGAGGCTGGTTCGTGAGATTTGTGGTTAAAAAAAAGAAGGCTTTAGTGCCTGTCGACATGAGATTTGTGGTTAAAAAAAAGAAGGTTTTAGTGCCTGTCGACACATGCATACGGAACTTGATTGCGTACAGGGGCAGTTGAGAGATGAAACAATTTGTCTTGCTGCTAGAGTACACATACAAGTACTGGGCAATGGATATGAAAAATTATGGTGCAAGGAATAGATATTTTGCATGGAAGTTTTTCCGTTAAGATTGTTCAGAGGGTTCAAAGAGTATGTGGCGAGGATGGCGACGTGCGTATAAGGCTCGGAGAAGTCTGGAGTTCGTCGTGGCAGGATCACGCATACACAGGGCGTTAAGCAAGGCATGAAGATGTGCAGGCGGACACGACGCAGGGTGAAGCATGATTGCAGTCAGATAATTTCGGCTGGGTTGGACTGAACAGTCTGATGGATCGACGGGAATGTCGGTCAAAGCAGAAGACGACGGTGATTTCAGCGACGACGACACAGGAGCGTGATGCTGATGGTGGCCGGCTTTTGGGGCGTGGAAACACGTGGTGCAAGTTTGAGGGCTTGTGCGGCTTCGACAGACTATGTCGCAAGGTTGATTCAAGACGGTGCACATGAGAGCTTGGAGTCGACAGGGCGCGGGAGGGTGGTACGTACAACCACCATGGAGTCACGTTGAAGGTGGAGCTGGAGTCAGACAGATGACTTCACTCTGTGCTGTTGAGGGGCTACGGCGTAAGAATTCGGAGAGTCGAAGCCTATTTCAGCGGGATAGCGAGAGACACGTGGATCGGACTGGGTACCAGTAGTCTGATGGAGGCGTGATACTCGGCATCGGTCGGTGATGATCGATGGTTCTCTGCAGTGGGAGTTGAGATAGTGGGGGCTAGCTACCCGGGAGACTCGACCAGAACAGCAGAGGCTCGACGCGGTGATAGCGGCGAGGCGTGCGGTAAGCACGGGGACACAACGACAGGCCAATGCACTAATGGTGAGACATGTGGTCAGACAAAGTGTGCAGGGGGTGCTGAAGCAGTGTTGACGAGTACCGGATTCAAGTTGGTGACTAGGTCTATCGGTGCCGGAAGATGGACAGGAGTTGACCATGGAGAATCTGAGAAAGTGACAGAGAGTCTGAAATTGTCAAAAGCTGAGAGAGTACATGGCCGTATATTCTGTGGTGTTCGGTGCACATGGCAAAGTGCGGATGACAAGTACAGAATGAGGCGGAGTGCTATAGCTATGGGACATGCCAGAGACTATCCAGAAAAAAAGGATGAGACAACTGCGAATTTGACTCAGGATGACACAGGGTGACGGTGAAATTCTTTCAAGTTTCAGACATACAGTTAAGGAGAGTGATGACATTGAGTTCGGGTAACTCTTATATGTGGCATCCAATATGTGAGTTGTTCACTTTCACGCAAACAGTGATCGGTGTGTGATGGTGTTGGACGGATACTCCGAAAGTTGGGAGCACAAGGTAGAGTAACGAGGAACTTAAGTTTGCTCGAGCGTTGACTGCTAAGAAGACGAGAAGGGACTACAATTGCAAGTGGAGTCACATGGAGTCTGGGAGTAGCAGCGGTGCTCATGGCGTATCTCAAGTCTAATGTACATGGAGGTTCGACGCACGGACGAATTCAAGGTGATGGAGAATATTCGCCAAGATGGAGTTTGTTAGAGTTGTGTCGAATATTATTGTACAAGGTAGGTTACAGTTGGACTTGGTTTGGACTATGTGTAGACATGGTAGGAGTTGTGTCCTAATAGGACACTTGTATCCTAGGCCTCTCATATATATCGTGGGTAGACACACGATGTAACCTATGCCAACATAATAGCACGGGCACGCGGGGGAGTCGGCGGCATGTGCCGGCGCCCGGGCGGCCGGGGTGCGGTATTGTGATGGTGTCATGGGGAGGAGCGCCCGTAGTCACGCCCCGGGGATGTAGTCATATCGGTGAACCTCGTTAACAAATCTCGGTGTCGTGCTCGTGTGATTGCTTGGTCCTCGGATGATCAATAATATATCTTGGATTTATTCTAACATACAGCTTTAAAAATGTTCTTATATTATGAAATGGAGGGAGTACAATATAGTCGCTATGTGTTCCTTTGTGTAGACGTGATGTGGCATGTTGAAATATCCTACGAATTATTGTTGTGCATAATGTTGGACCAGATTATGATGTCTTCGATTCTGCAAAAGGAGGCCTTCATAGCCGTGCATACATTAATAACACATGAAGTATTTTGTAATACTCTTGCTTTGCTAGGCATTTGAATACATTGATATTGGTTGTCAGATGTGTCTCATCCTTTTGAACAAGAGCGGTCGTACCGTATAGGCACACTTGATAATTGACGGTGATAAGTACTGCTAAAATTACTATAGAGGGTCGCTTGGAGTTCATGCAAATTTCTTAGTGCAAGGCACAATATTGTTCACTTAAATCCACAAAACTTGCATGGGTTTCAACAATTTTTAATGAATTATATGTCATCTTTCTTTTGCGGATATAATTATATGTCAATGTAGATAGAGGAACCAAATCAAAATGGATGCAATCAATAGGATTATACATTTTCTTATATTCTTCTTGACCTTTTGGCATAAGATGAGATTTACATGACGGCAAAATAGGAGAAGGGTGGGGCTGTACGGCTGTAGTGTGACTTCTCTTTACACCCTGCGCAAAAAAGCATGACCCTATGTAAATATAAGTTTAAAAATAAATATAAAACTATCCACATAGGTTTTGGGAGATTCGCAAATTCTGTAGAAGGCAGATACATGTTTTTTTTTCAAGTCACAGGCATACGTGATAGAAAAGACGACAAGTGCACATCTAAAGTTCCATGAACAAAACCATCCGGCATGGAGGACATAATGTTTATTTCTCCTGCTTGGATATACATCATTCCCTTAATATTGCATGTCATCGCCGTATTTTTTGAAGCTTCTAGAGCGATTTGGTATCAGTTTAAAAAACTCAAGGTTGGCATGTATTTGCACTAAAACCTAGCAGTTAAAGTATAACCTATTGACATGCTTAATTACCTTTTTACGAGAAAAATCACTTAGGAAAAAATTGAAAAGACAAATATTATGTTGTCGGAACTGTTATTAGCACCACCTCGAACGAAGCTCTATCAGGACACTCTGAAGCCCGAAGCACATAAAAAACAGGACACCACCGAAACCATTGTTCCTCCTCGCGCTCCTTTGATTTAAAGGATTCTCATAGGAATTTTCGAGGATTAGAGTCCTTAGGAATATTTTCTATGTTGGTTGTTTGCTTCGTATGATTGAATATGAATAATATAGAAATTTTTCTCAAGGATTTATTTGTATTATTTCTCATAGGATTTCTTTTTCGATAAAGGACATTTTATTCAATTGATATATCGAGATGATACAGTCATATTAAAAAATGTCCGGCCTCTGCATAGCATGATGAACATCCAACACAACCAACAATAAAATATGGTTTTACAGCAATAATAAAAAGTCCAGCCTAAGATGGGGGTAGATCCTATCTGGAAATTACACCGCCATCCATGAAGAGAGAAAACCTCCCTGGCCATCATAAAAAGGTATTTGCCCTCCTGCCTCTGCAGGATATACCAAGTACGGAGCCATCCCATACATGCATGAATAACCCCTATAGGAGATGAAACACATTTATTATTAGAAACCACAAATCCTGATAAGTCACAATGCCCAACATAAGGCAGCCGCCCCAACAAAAATATACGCAGAAAATTGTTTGTTGATACCCCACAACCAATTACCAAACATATTACGAGCACTATGTGGGGGTAAAGATTTGAATCTCCTTGAACTATGGCCCACACTATACGAGCAAACTTACACTCAAAAGGTGTTTAATAGACTCATCTCGAATACGCACTAGTGTGCGTATCATATATTAATAGAAGAAAGGGGTAGAGAACCCCACCCACAGTTATTTACAATGCGATAAACACAACGCACTCCACCACATATTCTTGTAAGTGAACTAATCGCCCTCGGCCCACCCATCTACTCCTACAGCACATGTCACACGCCTGGTGTCTTTCCTTCAAACACAACTGAGTTTCTATGCTTCCACAACTCCCACATGACCATAATTTGAATGGCGCGCACTGTCTTGGCATACCTTCCAAGATGTGTTGCCCGTGTGCACCATGTCAACAGCTCGTCTCCCGCCAATGGTGATAGGCCGATCATGCCCACAATTAGGCCTATCTTGGTCCAAACTTTCCTTGCAAAAACACAATGGGCTAGGAGGTGGTTAATTGTTTCGTCGTCTTGGTCGCAAAAAGGGCAAGTGTCCTAATGTGGGAGACCTCGTCTTGCCAGCCTGTCCGACGTCCATACTCTATCCTTAAGAGCCAGCCATGCAAAGAAACGACAGCGCGGGGGGGCATTTGACGACCATGTGAAGTTTGTCGTGGGTGAAACCTGTTGGGTAGCAAACAGGGCCGCGTAAGCCGATCTGACCAAGAACTGGCCGTCCTTCTCCCACGACCATGTCAGTTGGTCTGGCCGTTGTGCATCCAAGTTTGTTCTTTCCACCTGTGTCCATAGTTGCAGGAATTGAGCTAACTTGCCCTCGTTCATGCTCGACCCTACATCGCGGGCCCATGTTGCGTGTAGCAATGCATCAGCAACTGTTCTGGATCGCTTCACTTTCCTTGGCACCTTCGCATATATCTATGGAGCCAGTTCCTGTAGGCGGTAACCATTGAACCATCTGTCCTCCCATAATAATGTTGTTTGGCCGTCCCCCAAAGACGTTATTGCCGCCGCTTTAAATAGGCCTCTTGCCTCATCCGGTACATTGAACTTGAACTCCGCCCATGATCTAGATGTGTCTGCCCTCTGAAGCCATAACCACTTCGCTTGAAGTGCCACATTCATCCACTTAAGATTTATAACCCCTAGTATTGTGGCATGACAAATTATCTCTAGTTATGATCACACCTCTGTTTAGAAACTAGAGGAATATCTTCACTCGAAGAGGAGTTTTGAGCTTTCATAATTTATTGTTATCAGCCGGGACATCAGTATGGACAATCGTGTCGTACTAGGATTTCACAGGAAAAAAGTCATTTCTTTTTTCTACGATACAATCAAACTAGCCAAAATCATGTAGGATCAAGATGATGATAATGACCTAGCCAAAAAAGAGACCGGTTGTGAGGATTGGTTGACAGACCAAAACAAGCCTAAGCGGAAGTGGAAACGGAAGGTTTATCCAGTTTCGGCAGTACGTAGAAGTGCTAGGATCCGTACCTCAAAAAATTTCATGATGAAATATGAGAGGAATTTTTTGGAACAGCAGAGGGCTTAGAGGTCTTAAAGACTTGGCTAAAAGAAGGTTTCTATCCGATGCGTCTATTGAGCACAAGTTGGACTTTATCGCCCTTTCCGAAACTAGAAGGGCCAACTTCACCCCCCAGTTTCTTAGCGCTCTTTCTGGGGGTGTCGACTTCGACTGGCATGTCTACCTCCAAGAGAAAGGTATGGTGGGATCTTACTTGGAGTTAAGTGTGATTCTTTGGAAGTTCGGAGTATGGTCATGGGGGACTTTGCGGTAAAATTTCAGGTCAGATCAAAGGCCAATGGGTTTAATTGGGCATTGGTGGCGGTGTATGGTGTTGCGCAACCAGAACTCAAACCTGATTTTTTTGGCTGTCTCGTCCGTATTTTTGGTAGCAAGTAGCTCCCAATTCTCGTTGGGGGCGATTTTAACATTATTAGAAGAAGGGAGGAAAAGAATAATGAGAATTTTGACGGCAGATGGTCGTTTATGTTCAATACCATAATCGAAAGCTTGGATCTTAGAGAGATAGAGCTTTCTGGTAGTAAATTTACTTGGGCTAATTCATTACCAAACCCGACTTTTGAGAAGCTGGACCATGCCCTCGCCAGCGTCGAATGGGTGCAGAAGTTTCCCCTGGTAACGGTCCAAGCGTTATCGCGCGCAGTCTTGGATCACACTCCGTTGCTAATTGATTCTGGTGAGGCCACCCATGTGGGGAATAAAAATTACTTTTCTTCCGAATTATTGTGGTTTGACAGAGAAGGGTTCCTTGATCTGATAGCAAGGGAATGGGCTAAAGATTTAGGAAGGAGGTCTCCCGTTGAAAGATGGCAGAATAAGATTCGGCATTTACGAAGATTCCTTCGTGGATGGGCAAAGCATACGCATGGGATATATAAGGCTGAGAAGGAAAGGCTCCTTCTACTTATTCAATCCCTATACATTAAAGCTGAATCCACTATTTTAGATACCAGAGAGCTGGAAACTAAAGTGGAGGCAGGGTTGAGACTGAAAGAACTCCTTCGAGAGGAGGAGTTGAAGTGGGCATTGCGAGCTAAAGTTTGCAAAATCATCCAAGGGGATGACAACACTCAATTTCTTGACATGACTGCAAATGGTAAGCATCGAAAGAAGAAGATATTTCATCTTGAGCAAGACGAGGGGACGATTCTAGGACAAGAGAATCTTAAAGTTTATATAATTAATTACTATAAGCAGTTGTTTGGACCTCCCGAGGGTAATTTTGTATCCTTAGATGAGTCCAGGGTTGAGGATGTCCCTCAACTTGCGGCAGATGAGAATGATATTCTGACCGCCCCATTTACGGATGGTTTTCCGGCAGAGTTTTATAAAAAGTGTTGGCATATTATCAAAGGAGATTTGCTCCCGAAGTTCCATGACCTATTTTCTGGACAGCTTCAGTTGTTTCAATTAAATTTTGGAACAATAACTTTACTCCCTAAGAAGACAGAGGTTGTTCATATTGAGCAGTTCAGGCCTATCTGTCTTCTTAATGTAAGTTTCAAAATTTTCACCAAGGGGACGAATAGGCTTATGACACGTCTCCGTCGTATCTACTTTTCCAAACACTTTTGCCCTTGTTTTGGACTCTAACTTGCATGATTTGAATGGAACTAACCCGGACTGACGCTGTTTTGAGCAGAATTACCATGGTGTTATTTTTGTGCAGAAATAAAAGTTCTCGGAATGACCTGAAAATCAACAGAGATTATTTTTGGAATATATAAAAAATACTGGAAGAAAGATCCACGTCAGGGGCCCCACACCCTGTCCACGAGGGTGGGGGCGCGCCCTACCCCCTGGGCCCACCCCCTACCTCGTGGGCCCCCTGATGCTCCACCGACGCCCACCTTGACAACGTATATTCACTTTCGGGAAAAAAATTAGGGAGAAGGATTCATCGCGTTTTACGATACGGAGCCGCCGCCAAGCCCTAAACTCTCTTGGGAGGGCAGATCTGGAGTCCGTTCGGGGCTCCGGAGAGGGGAATCCTTCGCCATCGTCATCATCAACCTTCTATTGGGGAACGTAGTAATTTCAAAATTTTCCTACGCACACGGAAGATCATGGTGATGCATAGCAACGAGAGAGGAGAGAGTTGTCCACGTACCCTCGTAGACTGAAAGCGGAAGCGTTAGCACAACACGGTTGATGTAGTCGTATGTCTTCACGATCCGACCGATCAAGCACCAAAAGCACGACACCTCCGAGTTCTGCACACGTTCAACTCGATGACGTCCCTCGAACTCCGATCCAGCTGAGCTTTGAGGGAGAGTTTCGTCAGCACGACGGCGTGGTGATAATGATGATGTTCTACCGAAGCAGGGCTTCGCCTAAGCACCGCTATGATATGATCGAGGTGGATTATGGTGGAGGGGGGCACCGCACACGGCTAAAAGATCCAAGAGATCAATTGTTGTGTCTATGGGGTGCCCCCTCCTCCGTATATAAGGGGGGGGAGGAGGGGGGCGGCCAAGGAGAGGAGACGTGCCCAAGGGGGGGGCAATCCTACTCCAAGTAGGTTTTGCCCCCCTTTCCTATTCCAACTAGGAGAAGGGGGAAGGAGGAGGTGGGGAGAAGGAAGGAGAAGGGGGGCCGCCGCTCCCTTCCCTTTCCCAATTCGGATTGGGGCAAGGGGGGTCGCGCGCCACCTCCTGCCGCCTCTCCTCTTCCACCACCTGGGCCCATGAGGCCCAATATGTTGGGTTTCGTAGTAATTTCAAAAAATTTCCTACGCACACGCAAGATCATGTGATGCATAGCAACGAGGGGGGAGTGTGATCTACATACCTAGTAGATCGACAACGGAAGCGTTTGGTTGATGTACTCATACGTCTTCACGATCCGACCGATCAAGCACCGAAACTACGGCACCTCCGAGTTCGAGCACACGTTCAGCTCGATGACGATCCCCGGACTCCGATCCAGCAAAGTGTCGGGGAAGAGTTCCGTCAGCACGACGGCGTGGTGACGATCCTGATGTACTACAGCAGCAGGGCTTTGCCTAAACTCCGCTACAGTATTATCGAGGACTGTGGTGGCTGGGGGCGCCGCACACGGCTAAGGAACAGATCACGTGGATCAACTTGTGTCTCTGGGGTGCCCCTTGCCTCAGTATATAAAGGAGCCAGGGAGAGGGGGCGGCCGGCCAAGGTGGGCGCGCCAAGGGGGAGTCCTACTCCCATCGGGAGTAGGACTCCTAGTTGGACAAGGAGAGAGGGGAAAGAGGTGGAAGAGAGGAAGGAAAGGGGGGGGGGCGTCGCCCCCCTACCCTTGTCCTATTCGGACTAGGAAGGGGAGGGGCGCGCGGCCACCTCTTGCCTCCTTCTCTCTTCTCCCTCAAGGCCCATGTAGGCCCAATAAACCCCCCGGGGGGGGGTTCCGGTAACCCCCCGGTACTCCAGAAAAATGCCGATTTCACCCGGAAAGATTCCGATGTCCAAATATAGGCTTCCAATATATCAATCTTTACGTCTCGACCATTTCGAGACTCCTCGTCATGTCCGTGATCGCATCCGGGACTCCAAACAACCTTCGGTACATCAAAATGCATAAACTCATAATATAACTGTCATCGTAACCTTAAGCGTGCGGACCCTACGGGTTCGAGAACAATGTAGACATGACCGAGACACGTCTCCGGTCAATAACCAATAGCGGGACCTGGATGCCCATATTGGCTCCTACATATTCTACGAAGATCTTTATCGGTCAGACCGCATAACAACATACGTTGTTCCCTTTGTCATCGGTATGTTACTTGCTCGAGATTCGATCGTCGGTATTCCAATACCTAGTTCAATCTCGTTGCTGGCAAGTCTCTTTACTCGTTCTGTAATACATCATCCCGCAACTAACTCATTTAGTTGCAATGCTTGCAAGGCTTAAGTGATGTGCATTACCGAAAGGGCCCAGAGATACCTCTCCGACAAACGGAGTGACAAAACCTAATCTCAAAATACGCCAACCCAACATGTACCTTTGGAGACACCTGTAGTACTCCTTTATAATCACCCAGTTACGTTGTGACGTTTGGTAGTACCCAAAGTGTTCCTCCTGTAAACGGGAGTTGCATAATCTCATAGTTATAGGAACATGTATAAGTCATGAAGAAAGCAATAGCAACATACTAAACGATCGGGTGCTAAGCTAATGGAATGGGTCATGTCAATCAGATCATTCTCTTAATGATGTGATCCCGTTAATCAAATAACAACTCATTGTTCATGGTTAGGAAACATAACCATCTTTGATCAACAGGCTAGTCAAGTAGAGGCATACTAGTGACACTTTGTTTGTCTATGTATTCACACATGTATTATGTTTCCGGTTAATACAATTATAGCATGAATAATAAACATTTATCATGATTATAAGGAAATAAATAATAACTTTATTATTGCCTCTAGGGCATATTTCCTTCAGTCTCCCACTTGCACTAGAGTCAATAATCTAGATTACACAGTAATGATTCTAACACCCATGGAGCCTTGGTGCTGATCATGTTTTGCTCGTGGAAGAGGCTTAGTCAACGGGTCTGCAATATTCAGATCCGTATGTATCTTGCAAATCTCTATGTCTCCCACCTGGACTAGATCCCGGATAGAATTGAAGCGTCTCTTGATGTGCTTGGTTCTCTTGTGAAATCTGGATTCCTTTGCCAAGACAATTGCACCAGTATTGTCACAAAAGATTTTCATTGGACCCGATGCACTAGGTAGGACACCCAGATCGGATATGAACTCCTTCATCCAGACTCCTTCATTTGCTGCTTCCGAAGCAGCTATGTACTCCGCTTCACATGTAGATCCCGCTACAACGCTTTGTTTAGAACTGCACCAACTGACAGCTCCACCATTTAATGTAAACACGTATCCGGTTTGCGATTTAGAATCGTCCGGATCAGTGTCAAAGCTTGCATCAACGTAACCTTTTACGATGAGCTCTTTGTCACCTCCATATACGAGAAGCATATCCTTAGTCCTTTTCAGGTATTTCAGGATGTTCTTGACCGCTGTCTAGTGATCCACTCCTGGATTACTTTGGTACCTCCCTGCTAGACTTATAGCAAGGCACACATCAGGTCTGGTACACAGCATTGCATACATGATAGATCCTATGGCTGATGCATAGGGAACATCTTTCATATTCTCTCTATCTTCTGCAGTGGTCGGGCATTGAGTCTTACTCAACTTCACACCTTGTAACACAGGCAAGAACCCTTTCTTTGCTTGATCCATTTTGAACTTCTTCAAATTTTTGTCAAGGTATGTGGTTTGTGAAAGTCCAATTAAGCGTTTTGATCTATCTCTATAGATCTTAATGCCTAATATGTAAGCAGCTTCACCGAGGTCTTTCATTGAAAAACTTTTATTCAAGTATCCCTTTATGCTATTCAGATATTCTACATCATTTCCAATTAGTAATATGTCATCCACATATAATATCAGAAATGCTACAAAGCTCCCACTCACTTTCTTGTAAATACAGGCTTCTCCAAAAGTCTGTATAAAACCAAATGTTTTGATCACACTATCAAAACGTTTATTCCAACTCCGAGAGGCTTGCACCAGTCCATAAATGGATCACTGGAGCTTGCACACTTTGTTAGCTCCCTTTGGATCGACAAAACCTTCTGGTTGCATCATATACAACTCTTCTTCCAGAAATCCATTCAGGAATGCAGTTTTGACATCCATCTGCCAAATTTCATAATCATAAAATACGGCAATTGCTAACATGATTCGGACAGACTTAAGCATCGCTACGGGTGAGAAGGTCTCATCGTAGTCAATCCCTTGAACTTGCCGAAAACTTTTTGCGACAAGTCGAGCTTTGTAGACAGTAATATTACCGTCAGCGTCAGTCTTCTTCTTGAAGATCCATTTATTCTCAATTGCTTGCCGATCATCGGGCAAGTCAACCAAAGTCCATACTTTGTTCTCATACATGGATCCCATCTCAGATTTCATGGCTTCAAGCCACTTTGCGGAATCTGGGCTCACCATTGCTTCTTCATAGTTCGTAGGTTCATCATGATCTAGTAGCATGACTTCTAGAACAGGATTACCGCACCACTCTGGTGCGGATCTTACTCTGGTTGATCTACGAGGTTCAGTAGTATCTTGTTCTGAAGTTTCATGATCATTATCATTAGCTTCCTCACTAATCGGTGTAGGTGTCGCAGAAACAGGTTTCTGTGATGTACTACTTTCCAATAAGGGAGCAGGTACAGTTACCTCGTCAAGCTCTACTTTCCTCCCACTCACTTATTTCGAGAGAAACTCCTTCTCCAGAAAGTTTCCGAATTTAGCAACAAAAGTCTTGCCTTCGGATCTGTGATAGAAGGTGTATCCAATAGTTTCCTTTGGATATCCTATGAAGACACATTTCTCCGATTTGGGTTCGAGCTTATCAGGTTGAAGCTTTTTCACATAAGCATCGCAGCCCCAAACTTTTAGAAACGACAACTTTGGTTTCTTGCCAAACCACAGTTCATAAGGCGTCATCTCAACGGATTTTGATGGTGCCCTATTTAACGTGAATGCGGCCGTCTCTAGAGCGTATCCCCAAAACGATAGCGGTAAATCAGTAAGAGACATCATAGATCGCACCATATCCAGTAAAGTATGATTACGACGTTCGGACACACCATTACGCTGAGGTGTTCCGGGTGGCGTGAGTTGTGAAACTATTCCACAATTTTTCAAATGTACACCAAACTCGTAACTCAAATATTCTCCTCCACGATCAGATCGTAGAAACTTTATTTTCTTGTTACGATGATTTTCAACTTCACTATGAAATTCTTTGAACTTTTCAAATGTTTCAGATTTATGTTTCATTAAGTAGATATACCCATATCTGCTTAAATCATCTGTGAAGGTGAGAAAATAACGATATCCGCCACGAGCCTCAATATTCATCGGACCACATACATCTGTATGTATGATTTCCAACAAATCTGTTGCTCTCTCCATAGTACCGGAGAACGGCGTTTTAGTCATCTTGCCCATGAGGCACGGTTCGCAAGTACCAAGTGATTCATAATCAAGTGGTTCCAAAAGTCCATCAGTATGGAGTTTCTTCATGCGCTTTACACCGATATGACCTAAACGGCAGTGCCACAAATAAGTTGCACTCTCATTATCAACTCTGCATCTTTTGGCTTCAACATTATGAATATGTGTGTTACTACTATCGAGATTCAACAATAATAGACCACTCTTCAAGGGTGCATGACCATAAAAGCTATTACTCATATAAATAGAACAACCATTATTCTCTGATTTAAATGAATAACCGTCTCGCATCAAACAAGATCTAGATATAATGTTCATGCTTAACGCTGGCACCAAATAACAATTATTTAGGTCTAATACTAATCCCGAAGGTAGATGTAGAGGTAGCATGCCGACTGCGATCACATCGACTTTGGAACCGTTTCCCACGCGCATCGTCACCTCGTCCTTAACCAATCTTCACTTGATCCGTAGTCCCTGTTTCGAGTTGCAAATATTAGCAACAGAACCAGTATCAAATACCCAGGTGCTACTGCAAGCATTAGTAAGGTACACATCAATGACATGTATATCACATATACCTTTGTTCACCTTGCCATCCTTCTTATCCGCCAAATACTTGGGGCAGTTCCGCTTCCAGTGACCAGTCTGCTTGCAATAGAAGCACTCGTTTCAGGCTTAGGTCCAGGTTTGGGTTTCTTCTCTTGAGTAGCAACTTGCTTGCCGTTCTTTTTGAAGTTCCCCTTCTTCTTCCCTTTGCCCTTTTTCTTGAAACTAGTGGTCTTGTTGACCATCAACACTTGATGCTCCTTCTTGATTTCTACCTCCGCAGCTTTCAGCATTGCGAAGAGCTCGGGAATAGTCTTATTCATCCCTTGCATGTTATAGTTCATCACGAAGCTCTTGTAGCTTGGTGGCAGTGATTGGAGAATTCTATCGATGACGCAATCATCTGGAAGATTAACTCCCAATTGAATCAAGTGATTATTATACCCAGACATTTTGAGTATATGCTCACTAACAGAACTGTTCTCTTCCATCTTGCAGCTATAAAACTTATTGGAGACTTCATATCTCTCAATCCGGGCATTTGCTTGAAATATTAACTTCAACTCCTGGAACATCTCATATGCTCCATGACGTTCAAAACGTCATTGAAGTCCCGATTCTAAGCCATAAAGCATGGCACATTGAACTATCGAGTAGTCATCAGCTTTGCTCTGCCAGACATTCATAACATCCGGTGTTGCTCCTGCAGCAGGCCTGGCACCCAGCGGTGCTTCCAGGACGTAATTCTTCTGTGCAGCAATGAGGATAATCCTCAAGTTACGGACCCAGTCCGTGTAATTGCTACCATCATCTTTCAACTTTGCTTTCTCAAGGAATGCATTAAAATTCAACGGAACAACAACACAAGCCATCTATCTACAATCAAACATAAACAAGCAAGATACTAATCAGGTACTAAGTTTCATGATAAATTTAAGTTCAGTTAATTTACTTGAAGAACTCCCACTTAGATAGACATCCCTCTAATCCTCTAAGTGATTACGTGATCCAAATCAACTAAACCATGTCCGATCATCACGTGAGATGGAGTAGTTTTCATTGGTGAACATCATTATGTTGATTATATCTACTATATGATTCACGCTCGACTTTTCGGTCTCCGTGTTCCGAGGCCATATCTGTATATGCTTGGCTCGTCAAGTATAACCTGAGTATTCCGCGTGTGCAACTGTTTTGCACCCGTTGTATTTGAACGTAGAACCTATCACACCCGATCATCACGTGGTGTCTCAGCACGAAGAACTTTCGCAACGGTGCATACTCAGGGAGAACACTTCTTGATAATTTAGTGAGAGATCATCTTATAATGCTACCGTCAATCAAAGCAAGATAAGATGCATAAAAGATAAACATCACATGCAATCAATATAAGTGATATGATATGGCCATCATCATCTTGTGCTTGTGATCTCCATCTCCGAAGCACCGTCGTGATCACCATCGTTATCGGCGTGACACCTTGATCTCCATCTGTCAGGACCCCGACTCGATGTCACATCGATCTAGCCGGTAACACCTCATATCACTTTGCGGCCTCACGCACGGTATCCCCACGGGTGTCGCCTTACCTTTGCCCGGGACCGTTTGCGCCTTTTGGCTCACGTATATGATAGTGTCGCTAGCATCCATATGATAAAGAGCCCGGGCTGACATGACTAGTCGTAAACCCAAAGTGGCACAGACTTACAGGGACAGGCATCCATGACCCAGCTTCGAACGTGTCGGTCATCAGCAAGTGGGTCCGGGCTGTAGCACTGGGCTAGCAGGACTCCGATAAACCGGGCTGTAGCGGGCTAACAGGACTCCGGTACTCAAAGCGTGACATTTCCCCGAAGGGACAGACACAGGAACGAAGAAGGACACATGCCGGCCAGCCTAAGTGTTCCAGAGCAGTAGCAAGCTACCATGGCTCAGCGGTAACACTAGGAGACATTTCCCGGTAAGAGAGGCTACTAAAGATAAACAACTAGATGGTCAGATCCCACACATACCAAGCATTTCAATAACATACACACAATATGCTCGATATGTGCAAATACAACATGGCATCACAACATGACTCTACGACTCAAGCATTTTACTCATTAGGCTCCGAGGAGCGAGATATTACAAACATGGGTCTCATGACCCAACACTCAGAGCATACAATCAAAGCACAAGCGGAAGCTATCATGTCTGAGTACAGACATCTATAAATGAAAAAGGCTGAGAAGCCTGACTATCTATCAGATCCTGCCGAGGGCACAAGATCGTAGCTGAGGTATCAAGCTAAACGTCGAAGCCCAAGCGGAACTACTAGTGAGACTGAAGTCTCTCTGCAAAAACATAAAATAGGCAAACGTGAGTACAAATGTACCCAGCAAGACTTACATCAAAACTAACTACATATGCATCATTATCAACAAAGGGGTGGTGGGGTTTAACTGCAGCAAGCCAGCTTTGACTCGGTGGCTATCCTAACTACGACTGCAAGCGACTCTTTTGAGGTGGCGCACACGAGTCCACATATTCACCATATCAATACACCACTATGGATTCGCTCCCGTCTCCCTACGAGAACGCCATCCATAGCACTCACGCTTATCTTGCGTGTTTTAGAGTATCCACTTTCACTTGTCTATGAACTGTACAAGGGGTCCAAGTTTCCATATCCGAGGAATCCGGCTATTCGAATAGATAATGATAACCCTGCAGGGGTGTACTTCTTCACACACGCTTTCGCCACTTATCGCCCTGTACACGTCATGTACCTCGGCAACCTTCAAGCGGAAGCCGGGCGAGGGAGTCGGCCACGACCTGACTAACCGAACAAGTCTCTAGTCCAGGTTTATCGCCTATTCGGGTTCCATCCGCAAGGAGATCCGGCCGGGGTGTCGCTTACGGCCCCAAACGATGTGAGCAGGGTTCCCAAGCCCACCAAACGGGTGCCACTTGGTACACCGTGCCACTGTGCCTAGTCTGTCCCAAGCCCACATGTACCGGGTGCCACTTGGTAGACTACTAACACTGCCTACAAACACCAGAAACTAGTTGCAACTCCTGAACAGAGATCAAGTTGATTAATAAGTCGAGAGGGCTTGGAGCGCCCGGAGCCCAATGTGTGGTAGTAACTGATCATGGATCACAAACACAGAACTCAGTTCCTGAGGACGGCTGCAATGAGACAACCCACCATGTACTCCTACATGGCCTCTCACCGCTACCTTTACCAAATCGTGTTCACACACTTAGCTCACACACCTCTGATTCATCCCCGATGAATCAGACCTGACTCAACTCTAAGCAGTAGCAGGCATGACAAACAAGCATGAATGAGTAGGCACAACAGGGCTCAAACAACTCCTACTCATGCTAGTGGGTTTCATCTATTTACTGTGGCAATGACAGGTCATGCAAAGGATAAAGGGTTCAGCTACCGCAGCAAGTATCAAATATGTCGTTGTTGTCCTAATGCAGTAAAAGAGAGCAGGAGCGAGAGAGTAGGATTGTATCGGAATGAACAAGGAGGTTTTGCTTGCCTGGCACTTCTGAAGATAACATTGAGTCTTCATCAGTGTCAACGATCACATCATCGGTATCACGTCTATCGAAAGGGGACAAATACCGGCAACACAGAAAGGAACACAATCAATGCAATGCACAATATGATGCATGATCATGACATGGCAAAATGGATGTGTTTTGAGCTAATGCAACTAGCAACAGATTAAATGAAGTTGGTTTGAATACAAGATTCAAATTTAAACTCCATATGTGATTATTCAAATGCCATTTAATTGATTTGTGCTAAACAGCACCTATAAGTTGTTCTAACATGCATGAAAATGGTACAGATGGATTCCTTGAATTTTTCTGATAATTTTTCATATATAAATTATTTAATTTGGAGTTACGGTTAATTTTCTATGATTTATTGAAGTTTTAGGCATTTTCTGGAATTAATAAATCATTTAAGAATTATTTAAATTCCAGAAAACATTTACTGCGTCAGCAGTGCGTCACCGTGACGTCAGCAAGTCAACAGGGGTCGGTCAGGGTCAAACCTGACGTGTGGGGTCCACACGTCAGTGACTAACTAACTAACCTAATTTTAATTAGAGCCTGGGCCCGCATGTCAGTGTCAGCAGAGGGGGTAATTAGTTAAAATAGACTAAACTAATTAGCAGGGGGGCTGGCCCCACCTGTCATCGACCCAGGGGGGGTCAAACCCCTGGTCAGCGGGGCCTAACCCGCCGGCGTCTAGCCGCCGGCAACGACCAGACGCGGCGGAGGCTCGGGAATCGCCCACAGGGCACGATTCGAGCTGCGGCTAGGCGCGCTAGAAAGCCCGCGATGCAGCGCATCCAGTGGTGACCGCGGTGTGTGCTGGGGCAGCGTGTAGGGGCGGTGGTGACGGGCCGGGCGGCTGCCGGAGCTACGGCTGCACGGGCGCGAGGGCTGCAGCGCATTAGCCAGAAAGCAGAGAGGCGCATCGGGATCCTAGGGACTGGGCGAGCACGCGGGAGCTACTAAAATGAGTGGAAGAGCTCCGAGGCGCGAGGTTCGCCGGCAATGGCGATGGCCGGAGCTCGGTGCTTGCGGGGATGGCGGCTACGGCACGGGAACGAGCAGGAGAGGAGGGGGAAAACGAAGGAGTCCTCACAGCGGAGTCGTTGAGCAGCTCGGACGGCTCGGGGAGGCCTCTGCAACGGCGAATTGTCGACGGCGATCTCCGGGCACCGGAGATGAAGACGACGGCGCTCCGGTCGACTGCGGCCTCCTCTGGTCGCGTGCGTCGCGTGTGTAGTTCCACGGGGTCAGGGCGGAGCTCAGGGACGCATAGTGGGAGCGAGGGGGTGGCTGTGGCTGCGGCGGTGACGAACGGCGGCGGCGATGGCGTTCGGTCGTTCGCGGGAGAGGGAAACAGAGGAGGGGGAGGAGCACAGGGAGAATGAGAGGGGCCAGGGGGTGCGTGGCGTCTCCGTGGCGCAGGTCAGGACGAGGGAGGGCAAGCAGGAGGTGGCGGGAGGACGTGGCCGCGGTCGCTCGCGTGCGGCACGCAGCTGCTTCGGGGCGAGGGGAGGAAGACGACGGAGGGGCTGCGGTGGTGGGCTGGGCCAGTTGGCCAGGCCGCCTGCTGGGCCGGCCAGGTGGGCTGCCAGGTAGGTCCAGGTGAGTTCTCTCTCTCTCCTCTATTTTCTGTTTTCTATTATTTCTGCAACTGTAGGGCTTTATTAAAAATACTTAGGCATCTTAAAAAAAATCCTGGAATAAACAGGGGCTCTATTTAGATTATTTCCAACAGCCCACACTTATTTTCAGAATTATTTGGGCATTTAGAATATTTTATAGCATTTAAATGCCCAAATGCAAATAGAGTATAATTTAATTCAGAGCCCAATATGTCCTGCAAAAATATAAATCATTTTTGGTAGATGCTTTCACCTCAAACCAGAAATGTTGAACATTTTTAGAGGGCATTTTGGGTTTAATGAAAAAGATTTTATTTTGACCCTAGTTGAATTAATTTGGTGCTAGGGTTTAGTCAATCCCCATTTCAGGTTTAGATGAAATTTAAACATGATGCAACACTCTAATGCATGCACTAGGCATTGTCAGAACTAGGGATGTGACAACTCACCCCCACTAAACAAGAATCTCGTCTCGAGATTCAAGCGTAGGGTAAGGTGAAAGGTAAACGCAACTAGTATAATCTTTGCAATCCAGGGTGCACTTCAGATGAACGTTGATTCATTCACCATTATTATCTTGAAGTCTTGCTCTGAGAAATCCTGCCAACATGACCTGGAGAGAAGAAGGAGACTCTAGAAGGGTCGATCTTCTCGAAGATCGAACAACTCACGGAATGAGACATAGGACCATCTCTCGGGTTGAGACACGAGATACACATCAAGAGGGGTGGAGAGGAACGGATGACGAAGGTTCACTAGGTGGACAACGATTCCACACCTAAGAAGGTGGTGAACGGTTGTCAACGTAGCGAGGAGTTGAGTTGCCATGATACCACAATGATGCACCTTAGGGAAGGTGACTCGAAGATATATCCCCTTAAGTGGCAAAAAGAATTACCTTTGATATAGAGATCATTGAGACTCTCTATATCAGCCTAAGGCAAATCACAGCAATCGATTGGCGGGGTCGGTAGAATGGCATACTCGGACTTGGATGATGTGGATTACCTTGTTGAAGACAACGTAATGGATGAGTTTCCTCATCACTGGAGATGGAAGAGACCCATGGTAGAAAGGCACATTGGCGGTGCAAGCTGGGAACAAAATGCAAATGCTGGGAATGATTCTAGTAACTGGGGAAGAACCCAACAATAGAGAGTGAATTCACCGTTTGAAAAGATCATAGCATTGCTGAGGAAACTGAGAGGATCCCCAGTTAGTGCCGAAGATAACACCTAGCGCTTGTGCGTGCTTCCAAGAACTTGAGCATTTCCACAATCATCAAGGTTTTATCAACAACCGCGTCAAGGGTGCTGACAACACAACATACTACCATGATGAATAGCGATGGACGATGCAGATGCAAAGGAGGATAACACTTTCTCAGATTTCATCTTAGCGAGGCCAAGGAAATAAAAATCTGGAAGATCGACCGAGAGACATTTAGCACTCCGCTTCTAATGTTCTCCTTGATGTGCTAGTGTACCCATTCATAGATATGGTTTGGTATCTAGAACATCAAGTAAAAGGTCGGACTTCGGAATACAGAAATCCATAGGGGCAACTAGGGAGTAAATCCTACGAAATCCCTATGGGGAGGTGGCCAACTTCATCAATCAAGATATTATAATAACAGGTCTTCCGGCTGGGTGTGTTGGCCACGACATCCACTTTACCGGTTATCGAGGGACCAATATCATAGTTCTTGGGAAATGCTCCAACCATCATATCTGCCTGAGATTCAGAACTGGTTGGTGTCAGAATTTTCCAGACTCATTGAATCTAGGAAGAAAACGAAAGTTTGCAACACAATTCGACGAGATGACGTTGCGGGATTCTCGGGAGATGAACTACGATAGCAAGCTCCAAAACATGAGCTGGTTCTGCTACAAACATGTGAACACGTTGTCCCAGACAAGCATGCCCACATGGTAGTCTTACAATAAAACACTACCGAGTTCTGGTTGGGAGCCATCATCGAGGATATCGAAGTCTTTACGCAAGTCCATGGATTAGATCCCAAGCATAGACTTCTTTTCCTTGAACAAGTCAATCAGTGGCTTGGTGTGCTAGGATATACATATGGAATGAAGATGATCAGTCTAACAGACCACAGAATTCTTCGCACGTGCATGACTGACTTGGGACGATTCCAAAGGAGGTAAAAACATGCTTTCTCGAATTCACGGCGGCAACTTACATCAAAATGCACGTGAATCAAAGGAAGTCACACCTTTCATCAAACAAGTACTTCATGAGCTAGCATGAAGAAAATGCTTTCAAAAGTTTCCAACACTAACTTAATGTTCAACAACATCATGGAGGAGATAAGGATGTTGTCAATGGGCTCAACAACAACTCATCGGAATTTCCATATCACTGGACTTCCACCATCATGTGAACACGGTGATAGCATTGATCAGACCCAAAAGATATAATGGTGTATGCTCGAGGGATCAACCACGAGTAAGACAACATTACGAACATCGTTGGTTCTGACTTGATTTGACAATAGCCCACACTCAAATCAAAGGATTGATAAGACAATAGGTCCAGCAACTGATCACAGGGACCAATCGATGAAGATATCATCTTTCTTCAATACACACTACACAAGAATATCCCTTTGGAACGAACTAAGTCAGGCAAGCTTTTATCTTCCAACCCTCCAAGTTGTCGTTTAGCTTAACCAACTAGCTCAGGGATATCTAACACCGACTCTTGGAGAGAAGGTGGTTCACAAGAAACCAACTTGATCACGAGCTCAACATAGCGGTCAGGTGACAACCTGGTAATACTTCTGAGAAGATATTCAGAAAATCACGAACCACCGGTATGTTACTAAGCTCGAGAACAATCTCGCTTTTGAGGGCAAGACGATATGATCAAATGGGTGAGGACTTGACAAGATCCTAACTCATCAATCGAAGGGTGCACCAAAATAAGGACTAGGTAGCACGATCAGTCTTAGAATGATGATTCAATAACCAACACACTAAGAATGAATTTATCATCCTTTAACTACCCAGCAACGAGGTTGCTAGGCGTATTGATTTCACACATCACAATTCATTTGTCGGTATTCCGGTTGCATCAACACGAAGACCGAGGAATGACTAATGATGGCAAGAAGTATCACTGTACCAAGAGTTCATAGGATGGTGTGCAATTCCTATAACAATCCCGATATAAAGATGGTAATACTCCAAGGTAGAACAGAACAAAAGCTGGATTAGCAATTTGATCTGCGAAGCACAACTTCTTTGACCCAATCCTGGATATGGAGGAGGTACTGGAGTTTGTTTCTCCTAGTCATTCTGCGATAGAACGGCTTGACGGACCACAAGAGTAATAGGCATCGATAAACGAACGCACGCATACTCTTGACTATCAATTGATAGACGAGGGCCAGAAAACAACTAAAGAGGGACAACTCAAAAGAACATATGATTTTCCAAGTTGTGGATGCATGGACTAGCATGTCGAACGAATTCAACATATTTCTTCCGGATAACCCATGCAGAAAGGTAGAACTGGCAGAGTCACAATATAGAATCGAGAACCCATCGAGAGCACTCTGATTGTGATCTTTCGATCAGCGAGGAACATCTGCCATAAACGGTTCATAGTATTTGGAAGAAGGAAATACCACGGACCTCGAGGACTAATGCAAGGATTACTAATATCCTGAAGGAGCTAGCAACACTATCAACATGATTTAAGTAGAGTGAATCTCGGGTTCAAAACCCAGGGATAGAATACCTACTACTAAGTAGCATCACGGGATGCTTTCGAGAATGATGGCCAGAATCATCACACTGGGAACACAAATCATGGCTAAATTACTAGATGATCCCCTAAGACACCTAGGGTCATAATACTAGCTCCAACATATATGTCAAGGCAATAAAGTACCTCAACTCACTGATTTGTGTGATTAATCTGACCAAAGGCACATCGGAAACAGGAGGAAGGGATTTGCAAATGCATCCGACTATTTAGAAACCTGGGATGACTCGGACAGCATAACGGCTGTAAATGCTCAGAAAAGATTTGAGACATTCACAAAAATGGTGGCATAACCACTCAGAAACACAATATCAAGGTTTCGAGATCAACAGTTAACGTACGGAAGTAGTAGAAACTGAACTCAAGCTTAAATCCAACAATCTTATAAGTCTACGGATTAGTAACACGTGATCCTGATAGAAAGAAGAGATAGCCTAGTTCTTAATCCCCGTAGGAAAGATAAGATGACTCAGATCAGAAGGGCATAAGGTATAAGGAGTAAAAAGAGCCTTACGTTTCATCCCACAATCAATTCCCTTACATATAACTAAAGCATTTCTAGACCCAACTTGGACCAGTTTGGCTTGGTAATCCTACAGACAGTCAAGCTCTGATACCAACGCTGTCAGGACCCCGACTCGATGTCACATCGATCTAGCCGGTAACACCTCATATCACTTTGCGGCCTCACGCACGGTATCCCCACGGGTGTCGCCTTACCTTTGCCCGGGACCGTTTGCGCCTTTTGGCTCACGTATATGATAGTGTCGCTAGCATCCATATGATAAAGAGCCCGGGCTGACATGACTAGTCGTAAACCCAAAGTGGCACAGACTTACAGGGACAGGCATCCATGACCCAGCTTCGAACGTGTCGGTCATCAGCAAGTGGGTCCGGGCTGTAGCACTGGGCTAGCAGGACTCCGGTAAACCGGGCTGTAGCGGGCTAACAGGACTCCGGTACTCAAAGCGTGACATTTCCCAGAAGGGACAGACACAGGAACGAAGAAGGACACATGCCAGCCAGCCTAAGTGTTCCAGAGCAGTAGCAAGCTACCATGGCTCAGCGGTAACACTAGGAGACATTTCCCGGTAAGAGAGGCTACTAAAGATAAACAACTAGATAGTCAGATCCCACACATACCAAGCATTTCAATCATACACACAATATGCTCGATATGTGCAAATACAACGAAGCATCACAACATGACTCTACGACACAAGTACTTTATTTAAGGCTCAGGGAGCCATACATAACATACACAAAGGTACGGGTCTCACGACCCAACATACAAGTCATACAGTCATACAAACCAGCAGCGGAAGTAACTTGTCTGAGTACAGACAACTAGTAAAATATAAGAGGCTTGGAAAGCCTAGCTATACTACGTGGTCCTTCACAAGCTCAAGGTCACCACCTGGGTCTTTAGCCTACTCGTTGATGTCAACGTCTACATAGAACCCATCAGAAGGGGTTGCAGCGTCTTCTGTAAAAATGTAAATTATAGCAACATGAGTACAAAGGTACTCAGCAAGACTTACATCAGATCCTACATACATGCTTAGTATCAAGAAGGGTTGGTGGAGTTATTGCAGCAAGCCAGCTTTGACTCTTGGCTAGACTATCCTATGATACTCCAACTTGAAATGGTTTTGCGCACACGAGTCCACTACTCACCAATTCAATACACTACCGAGGATCCACCTCCGTCTTCCTACGGAAGAGCCATCCTCGGCACTCACACTTATCTTGAGGCTTTTAACAGTTTCCATTTACTTGTCTATGAACTGTATAGGCAACCAAGTAGTCCTTTACCGCGGACGCGGCTATTCGAATAGATCATGATAACCCTGCAGGGGTGTACTTCTTCATACATGTTTCCACCACTTAGCGTCTGCACACGACATGTGCTCGGCAGACTTCAAGCGAAAGCCGATGTGGGTGTAGACCACGACCTACCTAAACACTTAAGCCTCTAGTCCAGGTTTATCGCCTATTCAGGTTCCATCCGCAGGGAGTCCGGCCGAGGTTTCCCATACGGCCCCGAACGATGTGAACAGGGTTCCCGAGATACCTAACGGGTATTCGGTACACCCGGCCACGTACCTACCGCATCACAGCCCACCCCTACGGTCAGCGCTGTCCACGGCCTCCAGTAGGCTACAAACACCAGAAACTACTTGCAACTCCTGGACGGAGAACTAGGGTGAATAAGAAGTCGAGAGGGTCCATTGGTTTCGGGCCCAATGCATGGTAGTAGCTGATTCTTAAATCACACATACAGATCTCAGTGCTTAAGGTCGGCTTCAATGAAACAACCCACCATGTACTCCTACATGGCCTCTCATCGATACCTTTACCAAATCGTGTTCACCACACCACTCTCATTACCGACATAATCGTTTCACTCTAGCCCATCACCTAGATGAACCAGACCTGACACGACTCTAAGCATAGCAGGCATAGCAAGGTAGGAACAACACATACATATGGCTCAATCAACTCCTACACATGCTAGTGGGTTTCATCTAGTTACTGTGGCAATGACAGGTCATGCAGAGGAAATGGGTTCAACTACCGTAGCACACAGCAGTTTGAATCGCGTTGTCTTAATGCAGTAAAAGAGAGCAGGAGCGAGAACATGGGATTGTATCGATATGATCAAATGGTTGGTTGCTTGCCTGATGGTTCGATGCACGGATACGGTTCTTCGTTAGGGTAGTCACGGTACTCCTCGGGGACAGATCCTGTCGTAAAGGATAACGATACACAGGCATCACCAAACAATGTGCAACAATATGATGCATGCATGAAACATGGCAATATGAGTGTGTTGGGCTAATGCAACTAAAGCTACCAACGCTGTCAGGACCCCGACTCGATGTCACATCGATCTAGCTGGTAACACCTCATATCACTTTGCGGCCTCACGCACGGTATCCCCACGGGTGTCGTCTTACCTTTTCCCGGGACCGTTTGCGCCTTTTGGCTCGCGTATATGAAAGTGTCGCTAGCATCCATATGATAAAGAGCCCGGGCTGACATGACTAGTCGTAAACCCAAAGTGGCACAGACTTACAGGGACAGGCATCCATGACCCAGCTTCGAACGTGTCGGTCATCAGCAAGTGGGTCCAGGCTGTAGCACTGGGCTAGCAGGACTCCGGTAAACCGGGCTGTAGCGGGCTAACAGGACTCCGGTACTCAAAGCGTGACATTTCCCCGAAGGGACAGACACAGGAACGAAGAAGGACACATGCCGGCCAGCCTAAGTGTTCCAGAGCAGTAGCAAGCTACCATGGCTCAGCGGTAACACTAGGAGACATTTCCCGGTAAGAGAGGCTACTAAAGATAAACAACTAGATGGTCAGATCCCACACATACCAAGCATTTCAATAACATACACACAATATGCTCGATATGTGCAAATACAACATGGCATCACAACATGACTCTACGACTCAAGCATTTTACTCATTAGGCTCCGAGGAGCGAGATATTACAAACATGGGTCTCATGACCCAACACTCAGAGCATACAATCAAAGCACAAGCGGAAGCTATCATGTCTGAGTACAGACATCTATAAATGAAAAAGGCTGAGAAGCCCGACTATCTATCAGATCCTGCCGAGGGCACAAGATCGTAGCTGAGGTATCAAGCTAAACGTCGAAGCCCAAGCGGAACTACTAGTGAGACTGAAGTCTCTCTGCAAAAACATAAAATAGGCAAACGTGAGTACAAATGTACCCAGCAAGACTTACATCAGAACTAACTACATATGCATCATTATCAACAAAGGGGTGGTGGGGTTTAACTGCAGCAAGCCAGCTTTGACTCGGTGGCTATCCTAACTACGACTGCAAGCGACTCTTTTGAGGTGGCGCACACGAGTCCACATATTCACCATATCAATACACCACTATGGATTCGCTCCCGTCTCCCTACGAGAACGCCATCCATAGCACTCACGCTTATCTTGCGTGTCTTAGAGTATCCACTTTCACTTGTCTATGAACTGTACAAGGGGTCCAAGTTTCCATATCCGAGGAATCCGGCTATTCGAATAGATAATGATAACCCTGCAGGGGTGTACTTCTTCACACACGCTTTCGCCACTTATCGCCCTGTACACGTCATGTACCTCGGCAACCTTCAAGCGGAAGCCGGGCGAGGGAGTCGGCCACGACCTGACTAACCGAACAAGTCTCTAGTCCAGGTTTATCGCCTATTCGGGTTCCATCCGCAAGGAGATCCGGCCGGGGTGTCGCTTACGGCCCCAAACGATGTGAGCAGGGTTCCCAAGCCCACCAACCGGGTGCCACTTGGTACACCGTGCCACTGTGCCTAGTCTGTCCCAAGCCCACATGTACCGGGTGCCACTTAGTAGACTACTAACACTGCCTACAAACACCAGAAACTAGTTGCAACTCCTGAACAGAGATCAAGTTGATTAATAAGTCGAGAGGGCTTGGAGCGCCCGGAGCCCAATGTGTGGTAGTAACTGATCATGGATCACAAACACAGAACTCAGTTCCTGAGGACGGCTGCAATGAGACAACCCACCATGTACTCCTACATGGCCTCTCACCGCTACCTTTACCAAATCGTGTTCACACACTTAGCTCACACACCTCTGATTCATCCCCGATGAATCAGACCTGACTCAACTCTAAGCAGTAGCAGGCATGACAAACAAGCATGAATGAGTAGGCACAACAGGGCTCAAACAACTCCTACTCATGCTAGTGGGTTTCATCTATTTACTGTGGCAATGACAGGTCATGCAAAGGATAAAGGGTTCAGCTACCGCAGCAAGTATCAAATATGTCGTTGTTGTCCTAATGCAGTAAAATAGAGCAGGAGCGAGAGAGTAGGATTGTATCGGAATGAACAAGGAGGTTTTGCTTGCCTGGCACTTCTGAAGATAACATTGAGTCTTCATCAGTGTCAACGATCACATCATCGGTATCACGTCTATCGAGAGGGGACAAATACCGGCAACACAGAAAGGAACACAATCAATGCAATGCACAATATGATGCATGATCATGACATGGCAAAATGGATGTGTTTTGAGCTAATGCAACTATCAACAGATTAAATGAAGTTGGTTTGAATACAAGATTCAAATTTAAACTCCATATGTGATTATTCAAATGCCATTTAATTGATTTGTGCTAAACAGCACCTATAAGTTGTTCTAACATGCATGAAAATGGTACAGATGGATTCCTTGAATTTTTCTGATAATTTTTCATATATAAATTATTTAATTTGGAGTTACGGTTAATTTTCTATGATTTATTGAAGTTTTAGGCATTTTCTGGAATTAATAAATCATTTAAGAATTATTTAAATTCCAGAAAACATTTACTGCGTCAGCAGTGCGTCACCGTGACGTCAGCAAGTCAACAGGGGTCGGTCAGGGTCAAACCTGACGTGTGGGGTCCACACGTCAGTGACTAACTAACTAACCTAATTTTAATTAGAGCCTGGGCCCGCATGTCAGTGTCAGCAG